>NC_091936.1:35924865-36224865 GCF_041260155.1 Ptychodera flava
TGGCAACATAAAACAAAAATGAATATGGAGTTCATGCTGTTATAAATACAATTAGGAGAGCATTTGCATAGTAACTGGCATTACTTTTAATGGACTTAGGAAAAAAATTGAAATTTTAAAGCGCAAATAGGTTACTATGGGAACACAGGGCAGTAAAAATGGATATCATATTTAGTCTTTCTAACCCGAAATAACCCTATGGTATAATATTTCTGTTCATTACTGGATTTTTACACTGGATATTTGGTTTGTCTAACCCAAAATATCCCTTTGATATACAACACATTCTGTTGATTCCTGGATTTTAGATGGAATCTTTGAAAAACTGGGAATTTTTACTCCTGAATGGTTGCCATGGAAAAATCTCACATTAAAATGAGTGTGATTTTTTTGGTGTGCTAACCAGAAGAACCCTTATTATCCATTTTTACATCAATCAATAGATTTTTAATAGGAATTAGGGGAAAAGTAACATTTTCAATCCCAGAATAGTTACCATGGCAACTAAAAACATTAAAATAAGTCTGGTTTTTGTGTTCTCTGACCCGAACTCTCCCGCTAGATAATTTTCACATCAATCAAAGTAACTTTTCATAGGATATTAGAAAAACTGTAATTTTCAACCCCTAAAATGGTTACCATGGAAACATGGGGCGGTGAAATTGATATCATATTTGGTCTTTTCGACCCAAAATACCCTTATGGTGAAATTTTCACGGAAATTGCAGCTGCTATTATTCGCATTATTATTTCTATATAATACTTATATTATATTAAGGTTTGGTGCGCCCTTTACAGTGCGCAACGTATTCTGCGCAGAGGCCAGTCAAGATGGCAGCGTTATGCAACAGTCCGCGTCCTCGACTGCAGGGAAAATTTGTTTCCAGAAAATCAATAATATAATAAGGCGAAGTCAAGCTCAAAAAAAATTGGAAGAATTGAACAAGGTACATAATGAACTTTACCCCGTTCATGTTTCTTTTTTGTTACGAATTCAATGGCGTACAGGTACTTTGTTTCCTGTCAGTGGCATAGCAGCACAACAT
Organism: Ptychodera flava; assembly: GCF_041260155.1. NCBI lineage: Eukaryota > Metazoa > Hemichordata > Enteropneusta > Ptychoderidae > Ptychodera > Ptychodera flava. Next base: position 35,925,912 of record NC_091936.1, read on the forward strand.
CGTTTATTACAGTTTGAGATTTACGTAGGGTACGCATGTTATGTATAAACATGAACAAATTTCATGTCAAATCTAAAATCCCACGAATATTATTGATTCCCAAATAAAGTAAGTTAGTTTAGGAAGTTCTGTATGCCTCGTAGCTGATCTATTTCGTGTATTCAAGAAATATTATCCAATTCTAATCCATTTGAAAAAATGTAAACATGTACCGCGAATACAACTACGACGTCGCGTGCTAGCCACAGTCAGTGGCGATGGCCCAGCCAAAAACAAAAAAAAATTATTGATTCATTGTTTGATCACTTCAGTGGTACCTAATATGATAACAGTGTATTTTGAATAAAGAGAGCTTTTTCTTACACGTTATAAACTTGTCTAGTAGTTTAGTTTTCAAAATGAATAAAGTTTCATTCGTTCACCAATACACTAATGGTATATCAGTCTTACAATGTTGTCTAGGAGTTTTTGAGTTCAAGATAGGAAAACACCCTCATTATTACTAATGTTCCATTGTATTTAATCATGTTTCCATTCAACATATTCAAGCAAAGTGATACCTACATCTCATCATTATTCAGTCCAAATAATTGTACAGCAATTTCACAGCACTGATACAAAAAAAAACATTGTATGCATGATCGTCAGGGTAGAAGCTGAAGTAAACTTGATTTAAAGGCTTTATTGATGCAATGACTTGTTATGTCACATATTTTATCGTTGTAACTTGTCAGAATTTCACAATTTAAGAGTATATCATGTAAATATTGCCATAAAATATGAAACATAATCTCTCATCTTTGCCTCTAGAAGGCGCTCTTCAACAACAAAGTCTCCGGGTTTTAGAACTTTTGGCTATATCTAAAGAACTAAGGTGGTGACCCCCATTTTTTTTTCTATTGATATACTTTTTGGTCATTTATCCTTCGATTGAGGAAGTTTCATCAAAATCTATTGGCGGGAAATACTAAATTCTGCCATGTTTATTTCTTAATTATTCAGTCAATTGTTTTCCTACGCATAAATATGAAAATCATAAATTTTAATGATTGGATATCTCAAAAATTTTCATGGTGACACCCTAATTTTTGTTGACAATATTAATCTATATGAGATTCTTGGTACTTCCAGAAATTTTAATTGAAATCTATTGGTGAGAAATAAAAGGCGCACCAAACCTTAATTATTATTATTATTGATTATGTAACTATGGGAGTATAACCTGTGTCAGTCTTAAGGTTCCAAGACAATTTTGAAATTGACCTTTTTAATCTAACAATTCTCTGGTGGTTAATAAGCTCAGAACCCCCGTACATTTTGTGAAAGCCTAGATATAGGGAAAATTTTTTGTAATCACAGTGTCACCATTGTTAATATAACTATCACGTGACAGGTAATTTACATAACCTTTCAAAAATCGGTTTTCCCTATGTTTTGTCTCAATACTTCAAAATATCTGACTCAAACTTGCTGGAATGCAAGCTGTCATAACGCTCTTCAAAATTGTGTCTCAGATTTTTATATCTTGCTTAGTTTTTATTTTAGCACAATTTTAAAGAAATCAACTAGGGTTAAATTCACCGCTCTGGACATTTTTCAGGCATAAAAATTGTTAAAGAAGTTTTAAAAAATTTTGAGACACACTTTGGAAGATCCTTAGGACAGCTTGCACCCACACAAATTTCAACCACATATCTCAAAGTACTGAAACAAAAGATAGGGAAAACCGATTTTTGAAAGGTTATGCAAATTACCTCTCACGTGATAGTTATGTGAACAATGGTGACACTATGGTAACCAAAATGTTCCCCTATATCTAGGCTTTTCTAGGCTTTCCAAAAATATATAATTTACGGGGGTTCTGAGCTTATTGACTGCTAGAAAATTGTTGGCTTAAAAGGTCGATTTCTTGTCTTGGAACCTTAAAGGGAAACCTAAGTCCAGCGACATTGACCGTTTATACCTTCCAAAATCACCCTTGAGTAAAATGCAACTCAAATTTGCAACATAATTGCACGCGCTGACGACTGCGGCGCGACGAAAAGAGAAGTCGAAGTAGACGACATTTATGAAAATGAGCTCGGAATCCCATGGGCGCGAAAGGGCTCATGGGAGGAGCGTGCGTGACGTCATCGGCGATACAGACGATTGTAGCTTGCAGCTGGAGGAGTACCGTGAACAGTTCAGCGCGTTCGTAAGACGACTCTGGAGAGTTCGGACAGCGATATTTCTGACATCGAGTATTACTTTTCCCCGACTGAAATCAAACCATACTAATTTGAACCAAGATATGTAATAATGGGAAAGCATTTCCACACATCGTTCATAATTCCGCGGAGGGAGTCACTGTGCTTGACCCCGAACTGGATTGGAGACACTGAGTGACTCTGCGATCCTTCAGCGCTACGTTTCTAAAACAGAGTTTTCTTTATCAGTCGCTTAAAATTATTTTTGGTTCGTGAATGATACGTAAGTCGAGCTTGGCCAGATCTTTAAGGTTGCGAAATCTTCGATATATATCGGAAAATATTTATTCGCAATTTGACAAATGTATAGTGTCATCTATTTTTCGAAGTTGGTGTCGAACTTAGAAAGTCGGGCTAACTCAGATCTACAAAGTGATGAAATCTCCGATATAATGGATATTTGCCCGCTATTTAAAAAAATAGTATTGTCTATATTGTTGTAAAGAATGTATTTGTCCTCATGCATCTTTCAGTCAAATTAAATATATCTTATCAATGTTATATGTTGTATTTTCAAATGATTTTACGCGATTTTTTATTCTAATGGGTATAGTAGCTGAATTTTGAGTCTGTAATTAGATTTACTTTAAGTAATTTCATTAGAATTTAGTAAGTATTTTAGATACTTTAATGTAAGTCAATTAGCGAATATGTAATTTTCAGTGTACAAGAATTTCTTGTAACACATCATGCTGACTTGTATGATATGTAATTTTAAGAGTATTTTCAATACACCGCCTTACAACCATTGTGAATCCTTTTATCTAAAGAAAATTGCAATTGTCGGTATCGTCATGCTCCGTCACTCGCTATGACAAGCGAGGAAGCGAAGCTGTTTATTAAAAAGGTGGTCGATTGTAACGCCCTGTTTTGTAGAGATCTTATCTCGAAGAGTCCATTATCTTACCAAAGCGTGCGAAGGTCGGCTGAAAATCGTACGAGAAGGAGATAGGAGATAGCGTCACACTTTCAATTAATTATTGGTAAATATTTCAATCGAGAACGGGATATTTCATGGTGTGATCTTGTCTAATATGAAACTATCAAAGACTATAGCGGGATATTTTCACATGATAACATTGTATAAATGATGATAATTTTGTATGTAAATTTAGAAAGGTCTATAACTTGATAGAACATGTACACCAGGAATACACACGATAAGATTTGGAGTGTGCCATCTATAAATAAAGATTTAACGTGGTGCTACAATCAACATCTTCGTGTGTCAGCTTCAGTTACTGAAAGCATTACGATCCAGACTGGAACCTCAACTAGAATTCCCCTAACTACAAGCGCAACGGAAATACTGGCTTGTAGGCCCATGTTTTAAAAACCAAGGACTTCACCATGACGCGGTAATGAACATCATACTAAATAAAATTTTTGTCATGTTGAAAACATTGTCAGTAAATTTACATATCATTTTTGGCTAACAAAAGCTGCAAAAGTATCCTATTGTCCAATATGTCCCACGCTTCGTCAAATGTGTCATAATTATCGGGGCATCTCGCTGAAACCACAATTAAAATGTTCTTTGAATTATGCTTATGTCAGTGCTTGCATGCAGTCATGGCTTTGGAAGATACAGATACATCCTGGTCAAGGAGGTTATGAACTGAGATTGAACAATGTTACTACAGTATTCTGTATTCACGATACCAATAACAATTTTGTTGAGCGCCAATGCAAAGTTTCGATGTGCAGTTTAGACATTTATGCAGCTATTTGGTGGAAATGTCTATATTAAAACAATTTCATAAAGTAGTAATTGATTGTAGGAGTTTGTGCAATTCGCACAATTTTGAGCTGATTAGAACTAATGCATTGCTGTTTTGTGTAGCGTAGAGTTCTAACATATACCTTTACACATGACTTTGTATGAAGGAAGAAAATCTGTGTTGCTGACCGGACATTGAAAGTTGGCAATGATATATTTACAAAAGCGCCAAAGAAACAGCTTCATCAGCATTTTTAGGGTTTTCTGATACTACACGTAAGCTCTGATAATGCATTGCTGATACTGCACTCCATATTGGTATGCCCCTATCCTAAAGGCCAGTTGTAACTTCGGTTGAATTTTTCAGTAGTTTGTTTTGAACTTCAATTCCACATTTGTGTTCTTTTCGCCAAAGAAAGCATGTGAAAACACCCATTATTTGGATTGTCTGCTTAATGGAAATGCATCGGTTTCCGCCTGATTAATAACGAGGTGAGAAACTGGTCAGGTAACTCCATATGATGTCAGTTATGATCCTTTTTAGTTGGTTAAAAATGATTTAGATTGACAGGCTGGTATTTTACAAAGGTATATGACTTGATAGAGTATGTGTACACCAGGAATACACACGATAAGATTTTGCTACGTGGAGTGTCACGTTGCAATCTATAAATAAAGATTGAAAGTGGGTCTACAATCAACATCTTCGTGTGTTAGCTTCAGTTACTGAAAGCATCGTGATCTCAGTCTGTACATGTGTTATCTCCATTCTCATTGTTGAAAAGTGAATTCAGGGCCGGACTAGAATTCAAATGTAAATATTGACAATGCTTTTCACATTACAGTTGAGGCCGTTATTATATTCTTCGTTGGGGCAAGTTGCTAATTACCCTCCCATTTACCTATCCATATACCAATATGCCGAGGCAACTTCCTAAGGTAGACAGTTTTCCTATTTTTCCTATCCACCAATAACAATACAACAATACCTGTTTGTCACTTTAAATTATCTTTTACCAACTAAACAGGATTATAACTGGCACCATATGGAGTTACCTAACCAGTTTCACACAACGTTGTTAATCAGGTGGAAACCGAGGCATTCAATCAAGCAGAAATCCTGACAGCAGTTCGTTACCTGACAAAACAATAGAAAACTATCTGATTATGGAAAGTGGATTTCAAGCTGGCGCTAGCGATGCTAGCGCAACCGATATGAACGAACAGCTGCACATTGTAAAGCAAACCATCAACATTTCATGGCAGCCTGTTGGAAGCGTCTGTCTTGAGCGGCGTACGGTAAGACAAATCTAACAACACGAGGATAGTATTGGAAAAAACAGTAAGGAGTGAACATCGATGTTGTCAAATTCATCTTATCATCAAATCCAAGTCGAAATAATATTCGTTAGCGATTATCATATATGACAGGTCCGGAAGATTCGATTATTTACACAGAATTCATGAAAATATTTCTGCGATAAAATTTATGTAAGACATATTTTGCAGGGAGATTTTGCCGACCAGCGACTCAATATTTACCGACTTCTCAATTTGGGTCGATATAAGGTTCATACTTCTTATATTTCCAGATTTGGTCATATCATTAATTGGGGTTGGTTGGACAGAAGCTACACACCCAAAGATTTCATTTCTAAATCAGATTGAAACAACTGTTTGTTCTTGATAGGATGGACCATGATGTGCTGACTGGGATATTGTTAGATTTAAGTTCCCACTCTCTTTATGAGATGACTATGTGCGTTAGCATGGGCTTTGTTTCTGAAAGTTTGATCAGGACAGTCCGACTTAATGTTGGCAACAAACAATGTCTCACGAGACTGGTAATGTTTTACCTTGAATGGGTGTGATTATTAGACATGTTTTGATGTCATATTGCACTGCATACTACACGAGCGAGCAGATCACATAATAAATTTAACCTTGTCTTATGATCCCGTGAATGCGAGTAATAGGCACCCAATATACTTCACGTGTTGTCGATTGCATCGTTATGAATCTCTGCTACCTTGCGACGAACACTGTATACCCCTAGGAAGACACGCTGATGTTGGCGTTGAAGACTCCTAGAATATAATGTGGTTAAACACTGTAATCACTTTCCGGGACTTGCGTTAAAGTATCGAGGTTTTCTAGATGGCAACAAGTTTACTTCAACTACTCCATGAAGAAATTTGATTGCCATGGTCGAAAATGACACAAACGATCTTACTTTGAACATTGTAGGTGTACTAAAACGCATGTGATTAAAATGCACTTTTTAAAAGAAGAACATCAACAATGACTAACACAGTGAATTCAATACAAAGAAACCACAGCCTTGGATTGATAAAATGAGATAGTCTTAGGAATGCATATTGCGTATAGAGGATAACATTGAATTTAGAAAGGTAATTAGCAAAAGGCACTGATGAAATCAGTAATCAGCTATTTGAGAGACATATTGTATCATACTTGTCAACAAGTCCCTGACACCTGCCAAAATGTTTTATACGTTGTCAAATGACAACGGTCATCATATGATCAAACGGACGGACAATAATAAATTGCCAAGACCTGCACATCGATGAAGGAATAGACACACAGTGTGGGTCACTTTTGTAGAGTGTCAGTGGAACTGCCTATGGGACAATCTATCATCTGTGTGAAAGACTACAAAGAGAATTTCTTGAATAACTCGACAACGAGACTTGTTTATCCCGTGAAGAGTAAAGACAAACAACTCAACATACCATGGTCGATCCTTTGAAGAACCAGCTGTTCTTCAATGTAACTCAGAAATGCAACATTTCTGAAAAGAGAAACAGCTCGTCATTTAAAACTAATGAATTTAGACCTGTTAAATAGCGTCAGGAGTCGATCTCTAAATGCAACCACCATAAACGGGATAATCCAACAATTTTTTTTATAAGCATATATGCTTAAATACGTGAGAATAACATTGCATATCACATTACATTTTGTCTTTTTTAACTTCAGGAAGATGGCTGGTGGCAAAATCAAAGCAATTCCCTTGATTATCATAGCGTCTATTGTTGTCGTCTACCTAACAACTTTGTCGCTGACTTCACTTAAAACACAAAACATGTCTTTTGGAAACAATACAAATTCATATCAATGTGAGTAGAGTATTTATCACTTATGCAATTTTTTTTACAATGACACATTATGCAGAGAGAGAGAGAGAGAGAGAGAGAGAGAGAGAGAGAGAGAGAGAGAACATGGTTTTGGGCATCTTTATTAATGGCAGGACAATGTTTCGTTCCTGAAGTTAATTTTGTGAGATGTGTACGGAGCAGGGACCTAGTGCCTTCAACGTAATTTCGACATATTTTCAGTCACATCAGTACTAAGAGGTACCAGGGGTCTTATCTGTAAGAAACATGGCAAACGTCAGTGAATGTAGTTGAGCATTGGTTTCAGACATTGCAGTTTATCTTTATTGAATCCAGACAATACAGGCAATTTTTAGGTATGTGTATGAAGACAGATACAAACATGGACACATACATACACACAAGCACACACCCAATCACATACAAACACACAAGTTCTCACGTATAGTAATAACTCTGCTGTAAACACGTTTGTCATTTGCAGAGACAATAACCGAATGGAAAACAACAGTAAACCGAAAGACCATACTAACGTTGAAGCCTTAGGCTCCTATCAGCACTCAAGGAAGGCAGAAAAATCATGTAAACCGGTCAGAAAGTTCATCTACATCAAAACCATGAAAACTGGAAGCAGCACACTTGCATGTATTCTACTACGATATGGGCTAAAAAACGAGCTAATTGCTGCTTTACAACAAACCCCATCGCCATGGATATCCTACAATGTATCCTCTGGAAGCTACGACATCATGCGCTACAACTGTAAGAATTTCCCAGGTTACGATTTCATGGCAAATCACATTATTTACCATCGTGCCGCAATGGAAAGAATCGTAAAGAATGCCAAATACATCACCATTTTGAGATCACCATATACATTGATTAGATCAAGATTTTTCTACATGAATATGTTCGCAAAAATACGCAATTCACCTTCAGAGTCTAATCCGTTCTTGACTTACCTGAAATCTTTAGAACCCTCAGGTAGTACTGATCCACGCTGTTGTGAGCCTCCTCAAGGAAATGACTTGTCAAGAAGACTTGGTGTATGCGCTAAAAACTGCGAAGAACTGCCTGATAAAATACGACAGCTTGAAAACGAATTGGATCTTGTTCTGTTGACGGAGTACTATGACGAGTCCCTCATTTTGCTGAAAAAACTGATGTGTTGGGAATTTGAAGATATCGTTTATTACCCTCTGAAAGTCAACAAAAACCCACTTCCGCCAATTACTGGTAAAATGAAGAGCATCATAGACAATATATCCATTGTGGACATGCATTTGTACAACCATTTCAACAAAAGCTTATGGGAAAAGGTTGAGAACTATGATGGTAACTTCGAGGAAGACCTTGCTGAATTTCGCCACATCAAGAAGACAATCACCGAAAAGTGTGAAAATGAGCCACTTTCTGACAATTGTAACTTGTTCTATATGAACACATTTCCAATGGCCAAGTTATTATACTCTAAACAATTGAAATATTTGTGTACTAGCCCTTAGACTGATCCTGATTTTAAGAAAATTGACAGTTGATACATAGAACAGATGGATTGTTACACAAACTCTACTAAGAGTAAAATTAAATTAACGATTTAAAGCTCCATAAGCTGTATCTTTTGGCTATTTTTTAAAAATTTCTGTTTTGTGGTTTTCCTACACTTTCTGCATTGAATCCCGAATCCCTGCATTGAATGCCAAGTATTTAGCATATCAACACAACCTATATGAGTATAATCTATAATATTTTGTTGAAATTGTATTCAAGTCCGGACTAGAATTCATTTGTAAACAATACACAATGATTACTACACACATACAAGCTGTGTTGACGAAAGAATACTCGAAATTTCAGCATGACTAACGGATAAGGGTCAGATACGGTAGTTGATACACAGAAGCAGAATACTGAACAACTTGCCACTAGTTACAGCTTATGTCCCTTTAATAGCCCAAAGCACTTATGAGTGGAATATAAAAAAATGACATTGATTGAGAGCAATTGTAGTGTTATCTAACATTTACTAAATTGTTGGAATTCAAAAGAAGTGTACAAATAACCATCATTTTTAAAATTCAAATTCTGATCACAAAATTATCAGGCTACCATTTCTACATTGGCGTTCTCTCAAATGGTGATAAACCTAGCAGGTGCATTGACTGTTGACACTTCTAACAAACTACATCAGTGTTGTGTTAAATTTTATGTTCAACATATATTACAACCTTTTTCAGTATTAGACAGCGAAGCTACTGCAGTGAACTGCAATAAAACTGCGTACACTAATGAGTTTCAGCCTTAGCCAGCTGGCAGATTCGCGTTTAGTGTGTTATAACTTGGCAGTTTCTGTACACCCGTGGCCACTTTAGTGTTGATCAAGGCTACTTGATAGAGACAGAAATTCTGCTTGTATAAAGACAAAACAGACCCTGCCAAGGGTTGTAAATGAGAGCTAACGATTGGTACCCCGTGTATAAAATTGAGGCTCAAGATACCACTTCCATTCATGAAAGCCTCTACTCGATAATTAGTTTATTGAGGCAACACACTTTTATGAGCCCACTGCTATAGCATCAAGTAAAATTTTATGTCCCATGGCCATGCAGACAGTTTGTTTGGGGAAGTTGAAATACAGGGAATTTCGGATCAATGTTTACACTCGCATATTCATTACACACATTTTCTTCTAAAGTACATACAAAATGTCTTGATAAGTCAGACATTAAAGTTGCCGACTCATTTAGTCACTGATTAGCATGATTAGAAAAACATGGAAGTCTTTTGGGTCTTAGGAAAGACGTATATTAGTATGCACTTGTTGGTTCTAATGTTGTACCAAAGAGACAGTGAAATGTTAAGAAATTGCCGCGGATGTAAATAATTCCAACTTTTCAGCAACAGTTTCTGGTATGCGTCGTCTACTAATTCGATGATGTATCCATATCCATGGCGTGCATGGGAACCCTACCTTCCGACTAGACTACTACTGGCAAGCTTAAATTTAATGATTATGAAAGTTTAAACAGGACCTATCAGTCGGGATAGGATTAGAATTTCCAGATATGTCGTACCAGCATTTTTCAGAACCATTTAATGGCCCATGATCATTTAGTCTTTTTTGCATTGTTCTTTTTCCATGGGCGGAATACTCCACGTCTTTCGTGTAATAGGAATATTACAGGAAGGGAGTGATTTCACCAAGAGCCACAAAGACATTGGGAAATACAAGAATGGATGAAAATGACGGAGTTCTTCGCTTAATATGCTATGCAGACCCCACGCCTTTTTGGCTTAACAACCACGGATTTCGAATTCACGTCTGCTCTGATATTTAGGGAAAATGTTCACAACACTACGGTAAATTGGCATTTAACATCTCCTACCTAGTCACGGGTACTATAGCTATCTATTACAATGCTTTACCGGAAAAACATAGCTATTTTTCGAGGCCGAACGAAGGCAAGGAAATAGCATATGTTTCCAGGATGCGTGGCCACGAGGCATGGATAAAAAGGTAACGTCATCCGAATAAAGACCAGTTAAAATGTATTTTATTGTACGAATCATGGTTTTTGCTTTTGATGTCCCAACTACAATGATATATTGTGATAATTTCACAAAAGAGATGAAACAACCAAATTGATGTTCTATATAGCACTTGAATAGTTGTAATCAAGTAGCTTTTCATGTTTCTATACCCTATGAAATGCGTATTTTTCGCATATTTGTAGATAATCGTCACTAATTACACTTTGACTGACCGACAACGTTTCAGAGTTGCAGACAACTCCCTGCTCATGGTCATGCAATCGAACACTTCTAAGAACAAATAATGTAGAACTCGAGATCGAGAAATTGATACCTCATCATGCCATTGTCCTTCCCGGAGGCCTGAGGTCACTGGATTTAATTATTATGGAAGCATAGTAGTCAGATGGAAAAAATCGTTATTAGCGATGACCATGCACTGATGGGTTCGGAATGTTGTCTACACAGTATTGCCATTCGTAAAAAAGGTGCTGCGATGAAATTTTATATAAAACATTTACTCGACAGCCAAGAAAGGTCTTTTGACTGGAAACAAACTGGGTCCTTGTTTTTACAATCAAAGATATCACCACGATGCAGGAGCGAAAAGCATACTAGATATAATTTTTGTCTTATTGAAAATATGACCAGCAAGTAAGCATATTATTTTTGGCTGACAAGAGCGACAAAACTATCTAAATGTCCAATATATCCCACATAGCTCCAATGGTGTCATCTCAAAATTACCAAGGCATCTCGCTGATGCCGCCATTAAAAAACTCTTTGAATTATGCATATTTCAATGCTTGCATGCATTCGTGGCTTTGGAAGAAAAGGTTTTCTCATCCGGTCCGGTCTAAGCAGGTTATGAATAGAGCTTGAGAAATATTGCTATAGCATTCTGCATTCACTATATCATTAAAAATCGTGTTTAGCGTCATGGCAAAGTGTCATTGTGCAGTGAGACATTGATACAGCTATTTGTTGGAAAGGCATTTTTTAAAAATAAGGGCATAAGGTAGTAGTTAATAAGGTGTAATGCACTTCACACAATTGCATGACAGATTTCATCTCATAAGGATGTCGGGAGTTGATTAGAACTGGTGCACTGCTATTTTTCTGTAGCATATGAAAGATTTTGTATGAAGCAACACGTGTGTCACTAACCACACAATGAAGTTACACAATAAAATACTTATCAAAAGCGCAAAGAAGACTGCTGCATCAGCATTTTCTCCTATGTTCTGATACTGCACGTAACTTGTGATACCGTATTACTGATACATACAGCCCTCCATATGGGTTGTCGAATTTTTCAACATCGTGTTTTATATGTCAATTGCATATTTGTGTTCTTCTCCCCCAAAGCAAGTATTGGAAAACAGCCATTATTTATATTGTCAACACAACGTCTTGTGTAAAAAGCAGAGTTAATGTTTACATTTGAATTTGGACCGGAATTCACTTTTTAACAGTGAGAATGCAGTTTACACATGTACAGACTGAGGTTAAGAGCTGGATACTGGATATCTCAAAATCTTTTGATGAGTAGAAGATGAATTTTTAGTGGACATTAGAATAAAACATGGGAAAATATTATCAAAAGTTACAGCTACTGTCCATTCAAAAGGGAGTGCAGAATTACAACAAAAACAACAAAAATACCTTCTTCTCCCTCTGAATCGTCTTTTACCAACTAACGAGGATTATACTGACACCATATGGAGTTACCTGACCAGTTTCACACCACGTTATTAATCAGGTGGAAACCGAGGCATTTCAATCAAGCAGAAATCCGGATAGCAGTTCGTTACCTGACAAACCAACAGAAAAATATCGGATTAAGGAAACTGGATTTCAAGCTGACGCTAGCGATGCTAGCGCAACCGATATGAAAGAACAGCTGTATATTGTACAGCAAATATCCAACTTCTACCACATTCTGTTGTAAGCGTCTGTCTTGAGCAGCGTACGGTAAGAGAAATTTAACATCCTATCGATGGCATTGAAAAAACGCAGTAAGCAATGAACACCGAGCTTGTCAAATCTATCTTATCAACAAATCCAAGGAGAAACAATATTCGTTAGCGATGATCATATATGACAGGTCCCGAAGATTCAATTGTTTACACGGAATTCATGAAAATATTAATGCGATAAAATTTATGTAAACATATTTTGCAAGGTTTTTTCGGAATAGCTAAGTAATATTTCCTAACTTTTCCATTTTGGTCCATACAGGGGTTCTTACCACTTATGTATTACCGAATTGGGTCATATCATTAATTGGGGTTGGAAGGACAGAAGCTCCAAACGTAGATCTCTTTTTCTTGATTACAAAAAGGGGCCAACCAGTAACGTCTATTTAACAGGTTCAAAATAGTTGTTTCTTTGTTTTTAAGGTTGCAAAAATTGCTTGTTCTTGATAGGATGGACCATGATGTGTTGAATGAGTTATTTTTAGATTTACGTTCCTAAACTCTCTATGCAATGACTATTTGCTTTGGCATAGGCTTTGTTTCTAAAAGTTTGATCAGGATAGTCCGACTTAATGTTGGTAACAAACAATGTCTCACGAGATTGATAATGTTTTGCCTTGAATGGGTGTTATTATTGGACCAGTTTTTATGTCATATTGCACTGCATACTACACGAGCGAGCCGAACACAAAATAAGTTTCACCTTGCCATATGATCCCGTGAATGCGAGAAATCGGAATGATAGGCTCCCAATATACTTCATGTGATGTTCGTTGCATCGTTATGACTCTCTACTACCTTGCAACGAACACTGTATACCCCGAGGAAGACACGCTGATGTCGGCGTTGAAGGCTCATAGAATATAATGTGGTTAAACATTGTAATCGCTTACCGGGACTTGCGTTCAAGTATCGAGGTTTTCTAGATGGCAACAACTTAACTTCAACTACTCCATGAAGAAATTTCATATCCTTGGTCGAAAATAAGACAAACGATCTTACTTAGAACATTGAAGGTGTACTAAAACGCATGTGATTGAAGACTCTCTCTTTTTAAAGAAGTAGATCAACAATGACTGACCATTTTACGACTAACACAGTGAATTCAACACAGAAATCACAGCCTTGGATTGATGAAATTAGATAGTCTTAGGAAGGCATAGTGCATGTGGAGGAAAACGTTAAATTTAGAAAGGTAAATAACAAAAGTCACTGATGAAATCAAGTAATCAGCTATATGAGAGACATATTGTATCATACTTGTCAACAAGTCCCTGACACCTGCCAAAATGTTTTATACGACCAGTTGACAAATAGCAACGGTCACCATATGATCAAACGGACTAACAATAATAAATTGCCAAGACCTGCACATCGATGAAGGAATAGACAAACTGTATGGGTCACTTTCGTAGAGTGTCAGTGGCATTACCTTTAAGACAATCTATCATCAACATGAAAGATACAAAGAGAATTTCATGAATAACTCGACAACGAGACTTGTTTATCACATGAAGAGTAAAGACAAAATACTCAACATACCATGATCGATCCTTCGAAGAACCAGCGGTTCTTCCAATGTAACTAAGAAATGCAGCATTTCTAAGCAAAGAAACAACTCGTCATTTAAAGCTAATTAATTCACACCTGTTAAATAGCGTTAGGAGGCGATCTCTAAATGCAACCACGATCAGCGGGGCTGTCCAACAATTTTTATAAGCGTGTGTGCTTACGTACGTGAGAATAACATGTACATATCACATAATATTATGTCCTTTGTTAACTTCAGGAAGATGGCTGGTGGCAAAATCAAAGCAAGCGCCTGGATTATCATAGCATTTATTGTGATCTTCTACCTAACAGCTTGGTCGCTGACTTCACTTAAAAAACAAAACATGTCTTTTTGGAAACAATACAAATTCATATCGATGTGAGTATTTATTACTTGTGCAATTTCTGTAATGACACAGATTCTGCAGAGAGAGAGAGAGAGAGAGAGAGAGAGAGAGAGAGAGAGAGAGAGAGAGAGAGAGGAGAGAGAGAGAGAGAGAGAGAGAGAGAGAGAGAGAGAGAGAGAGAGAGAGAGAGAGAGAATAACATGGTTGTTGGACCTTTTTATGAATGGCAGAGAAATGCTTCGTTCCTGAAGTTAACTTTATCAAATATGTACGGATATCAACAAAATAGAGACCAAGTTCCCACAACCTAATTCCGACATATTCCATTTTCAAAAACTATCCACAACTACTCTTTTTCTTTAGATTTATTTTTATGACACTGGTTATGAAAACACTGGTCTCATTGCCATATACAATATATGGCATTCGATGAATTTTGCTTAATCAAGTGGTTTGTTCGGCGTTCTTTTATGATATTATTACTTTTTTGGTCCTTAATAACTTGTTCATGATGATAATTGGTAATTTTTTGTGAATTGAGAGTTTACTTTCTCTGATGCTACGGTAGAATGCGCCCCAGGGACAAACATTCGGACTGTCAAACTTGTACAGTGCTGTGCTGGTTTGTACATTGAGATTTCGTGAAGTAATAAAGTTGTCGTCGTCTTGTTTTCGTGAAATACATACGTACATTCACACATACATACATACACACACACACACACAACCATACACACGCACACGTATGGTAATAACTTTGCTATAAACACGTTTGTCACTTGCAGAGAGAATAACCGAATGGAAAACAACAGTAAACCAAAAGACCATACTAACGTTGAAGCCCTAGGCTCCTATCAGCACTCAAGGAAGACAGATAAATCATGTAAACCGGTCAGAAAGTTCATCTACATCAAAACCATGAAAACTGGAAGCAGCACACTTGCATGTATCCTACTAAGATATGGGCTGAAAAACGAGCTAATTGCTGCTTTACAACAAAAGCCATCACCAGTGATATGCTACAATGTATCCTCTGGAAGCTACGACATCATGCGCTACAACTGTAAGAATTTCCCAGGTTACGATTTCATGGCAAATCACATTCTCTACCATCGTGCCGCAATGGAAGGAATTGTAAAGAATGCCAAATACATCACCATTTTAAGATCACCAAATACAATGATTAGATCGAGATTTTTCTATACTAATATGTTCGAAAGTATACGTAATTTACGCAATTCACCTTCAGAGTCTAATCCGTTCTTGACTTACCTGAAATCATTAGAACCCTCAGGTAATACTGATCCACGCTGTTGTGAGCCTCCTCAAGGAAATGACTTGTCAAGAAGACTTGGTGTATGCGCTAAAAGCCGCAAAGAACTGACAGATAAAATACGGCAGCTTGACAAGGAGTTGGATCTTGTTTTGTTGACTGAGTACTATGACGAGTCCCTCATTTTGCTGAAAAAAATGATGTGTTGGGAATATGAAGATATCGTTTATTACCCTCTGAAAGTCAACAAAAACCCACTTCCGCCAATAACTGGTAAAATGAAGAGCATCATAGACAAAATATCCATTGCGGACATGCAGTTATACAACCATTTCAACAAGACCTTATGGGAAAAGGTTAAGAACTACGATGGTGACTTCGAGGCTGATCTTACTGAATTTCACAACATCAAGAAGAGAATCACCGAAAAGTGTGATAGTGAGCCGATTTCTGACTATTGTAACTTGTTCTATATGGACACATTTCCAATGACAAAGTTATTATACTCTAAACAATTGAAATGGTTGTGTCCTAACCCCTAGACTGATCCTAATTTTGTCCAAATGGACAATCAGTATGCAGAACAATGGACTGTTACTTTAACTTTGCACACAGTAAAATTACAATGGAATGATAAAAATAACGGATATTTATTGAGAGTAGTCGTAGTGTTATCCAAGATTTACTATTGTTAGAATTCAAAAATAGTACAAAAATAACCAACATTTTTGAAATTCTAAATCCGATCACAAAATTATCATGCCACAATTTCTCACTTTGTATCTTCTCACAAGGTGAAAAATTTAGTTTTTACATTATCTTAATTAAGTGTTGACACGTTTGCAGCTCTTGCTGAAATCGATCTCTTCCTGTAATATTCATACTATATAAAAGCCGTCGACTATTCCATCCACAGAAAAAGACCAATTTTTGAAAAAAGACGAAATGATCATGGACCTTTAAGTAGTTTTGAAAAATGCTGTTACGAAATATTTGGAACGTCTAACCCTATCTCGACCGATAGGTCATATGAAAACTTTTTCAATCATTTTAAATTCGCCATAAATTTAAGCAGATCATTAAAGGATGCTTTCAGCCTTACTTAGACCAGTCATTTGTTGTCAAGAAAATCGAAAAATCCAATGGTCTTAGTTTATTCATCATATTGTCACCAACTATCGACAATAAACAGCTGCATCGAAAGATACTGGCAAGTACCGGATGAAAATGATGGAATATTTTGCTGAATATGCTATCCAGATTTCACGCCTTTTTGGCTTAACATGCAAGGACTTCAACTGTACATATTGCTCTAATATTTATGGAAATTCCACAACACTGTACGGTAAACCGACATTTAACATCTCCTACCTAGTCAAGAGGACTATAGCTATCTTTTGCAATACATGCTTTACTGGAAATACATAGCTATTTCTCCAGGCCGAAGGCAAGGATATAGCAATATGTTTTCGGGATGCGTGGCCACGAGAGATGAACAAAAAGGTACTGACTTCCGTATAAAGACAAGTAAGAAGGTGTTTTACAGAACGAATAATGGTTATTGCTTTGATGTCCCCACTGAAATGATATAATGTAATAATTTTACAAGAGAGATAAAATAACCAATTAATGTCCTTTATAGTGCTTGTAATCAAGTAGTGTTTCAAGTTTCTACCCCTACTTTTGAAATGCAAACCTTTCGCATTTTTTAAAGATAATCGTCGCTAATTACACCCAGACCGCTAACCGCTATCGTTTCAGAGTTGCAGACAACTCGCTGCTCATGGTTATGGACCGAGCACTTATCAAGAACACATTACATAGACCTCGAGTTCCAGAAATGTTACATCAGAAAAAAAGTGACGCCAACGATTTTCTTTAAAATAAAATTTATTGTCGAACAAACACAAAATATCTTGGTCCTTGGTTGTTCTTTAATAAGATGCGATCTAGAAAATATCTCACCTTGGGTCAGCAGAAGTTTTCCTGGAGGTTTCAAATCCACTAGGGATAACGGACTGATACGTATCAAATACACCTGACTGAGAAAGGTATCATTTAAATCAACGTCAGTGACGTCATTTTAAAGAATATTTTGATTCTCGGAAGTTTTCTTTCACATGGCTCGAGTATGCAGGATAAAAATCTTGCATTCCCTGTTCAATTGGCTCTGGATCCTGATTTACTGGTAAACTATGTTTATCGATCACAAGTTGATTGAAATGACTTTGTCCCCAGCAAGGTTGTTTCCAAGAAAAATTTGAATTCCTTCGAAAGCCAAAAAACATTTGGTTGTACAAAAACAAAGTCCGAAGATGAATAGCAATTAAGGAGAGGAACAGGAATGTAGTCACTACACTCTACCCCTATAAAGAACTTTAGAATCTAAAACTGACTTTTCAGAAAATGGCAGGGTATCTGCCCACAGAAGGGACTGGGAAGCTCCGGTATCTTTTGAAATTTGATAGGGGTAGCGGAAGACAAATCACTAGAAATTTATACAAAACCATCATGAATAAACGGTTCAAAAATACCCATTATGCTATCTTGAATAATTGATCTTGACCTCATTGATTGGGGATAAGAGGGGTTTAACCTAAGAAAATGTGTTACATATCTCTTTCTTTCATGAATTTGACTTTGTTGTGTGTACCTGTGCTTTACTGTCTGTTCTGTGCTGTTTTGTGTCCATTTTATAACAATTGACTATGTATTACGAATTTTGACCTTGTGTTATCAGATTATGGATGAGTATGATTTTGATTATTTTATACACATTAGACTCCAATGAAGATGATGGCGAAATAAAGCCGGTGGGCTTAGATCCACTTTGACCTTCACATTTTCTTTTCAATTTGAGACAATCGGTGAAACAGTTGTTCTTTTTTTCAAGTAAATCCAACATAAGTTTGATCTTTGACTTTCTCACAATCCCTTAATTTCTGACGATAAGCTTCACGCACCAACTCATAGCCCTTGAGGATAAATTCATTCACAGAATCATAATCGGAAGCCTGTTCTCCTGACAACTGAATGTCAATTTCTCTGGCTTTACCCGCCAAAACACTCTGCAAAGGCATAGACCTAACCCTTCTAGCCCATTCCAGAATCTGTGCAATTTTCTCAAAATGAAGGAAATGTTTGTCGACATCCTTTTCTTGAAAGGGGAACTAATCTGAAATGTTAAGTGATGTCAAACTTGTCTGAATTGGAAATTTTTCCTGGATTTTCAAGGTCTAAATATCTTATTTCTGACTGTAGTAGATGCTCATCTATTATATCGTGCCGTTCCCTTTATCTTTCCTTTCTCTTTTTTCCCTCTTGTAATTCCATTTTGTAATTTTTGCTTTCTAATGCCAATTTCTTAAGCTCCAAATCTGCCTGCATTTCTAATTTTATGAGTTCTGAGCAAGGCTCAGGCACATATTCTACCAAGGCGAATTCACCAAAATTTGACTGAATCAACTTAATGTTTTACTGAATTTCCTTCTTGCGCATAGATCTTTTAACTTCTACTTTAAAGAAATTGGCAAATGTAATTAGGTTGTATTTTCTGAGAGAATCAAATGTGTCCTGATCAAGGTCCTCCATAAATTCGTCTGGCTTGAATTCTGCAATGATCAATAATCCCTAAGTTCACAATATCACACAATGCTATGAGGCAAAGAATGCAAAATGTTGTCAAACCACACTAAATTGTTTAAATATCACACGAAATGTTCAATCCCGGACGAGCCCCCAATTTCTGTTACGTCAGGAAAAAATGAAGTCAGTGACTTTATTTAAAATAAAATTTACTAAAACTAATCACTATGTCAAGTGATAAAGTACAAACTTTAAAAGTTTACAGGCTACTTATCTTAGCTGGGACGGCACAAAGTTAACTCCTTGTCTCCTGAGTGTTGATTTAGACAACCACTGAAGTTCTTTGGCTAGAGGTTTGTTCGTGCAAAGTTCACAGAATAAATCCAGTTTGAAGTTCCAAAATAGTCTTGAAGTAAACACGTCAGTAACGCGATCAAAATGTCTGCCTGAAAATCTGTATCGTCCCATATTTATGTTAAAATGAACACATAATATATCAGAACAATCTAGAATTTTTATTGATATGCTAAGTGCTGATCTAAAATATCTTCACTTGTAGTAGACTTGAACTTGTAGAAAGTTCTAAACATGACTAATTGAGTGCAAGTTCCTGGACAAATTAAGATCATTGGGGGGGGGGGGGGGGGAGTGACCTACATAACAATATCTAATCATGCCAGTGTCCTGCTGGTTGATGATTCTGTTAACGACAAAAGAGAAATTACAAATGGAAGCATAGTAGTGCGGAACCAAATGGGAACAATCGTTAGTAGCGATGACTGTGTACTGACGGGTTCCGAATGTTGTCACTAACCACACAATGAAGGTACGCAATGTTATACTTATCAAAAGCGCCAAGAATACTGCCACATCAGCATTTTCTCCTATGTTCTGATACTGCACGTAAGTTCTAATACTGCATTGCTGATACTGCATTCCATATGGGTTGTTGCCTGTCTGAAAAAGCCAGTAGTTGTAACTTTTGTTGAATTTTTCAGTATTCTGTTTTATATGTCAATTGCATATTTGTGTTCTTCTCCCCAAAGCATTGAAAACTCCCACTATATTTTTAGATTGTTATGTAGAGAATGAGTTGACGAGCTGAATACTATGTATCGCACTATGATTTGGGAAGTAGAAGATGAAACTTTAGTGGACATTAGAATAAAACACTGGAAAAATCATAAAAACACAACATCAAACAAATTCAAGCAATCAAAGACGTAAGAGCTACTTGCTGGCTATACAAAAGTGAGTGCAGAAACGACAGCAACAACAAAATACCTGCTTGTCCCTCCGTATTATCTTTTACCAACTTAAACGGATTATAACTGACATCATATGAGGTTACCTGACCAGTTTCACACCAAGTCATAATTGGAAACCGAGGCATTTCAAATTAAGCAGAAATCTGGACAGCAGTTCGCTACCTGACAAACCAATAGATAATTATCGAATTATGGAAACTGGATTTCAAGCTGACGCTAGAAACCGATACGAAGGAACAGCTGCATTTTGTACAGCAAACCATTAAACTTTCACATCAGCCTGTTGAATGTGTCTGTCTTAAGTGGCATATATCTAACAACCTAGGGATAGTACCGATAATAATACATTGAGCAGTAGACATTTAGATTGTCAAATTCATATTATCATCAAAACTAACTCGAAACAATATTCGTTTAAGATATTCGTATATGGTTGGTCCGGAAGATGACACTGTAATTCATGAAAATATCACTGCCATAAAATTTGTTTAAAACGTTTAGTTTCGCATCCAAGAAAATATTGTTCAAGTGATTTTTTTTAAATAGCAATTCAATATTTCCTTACTTCCCAATTACAGTCCATACAGGGATTCATACTACTTATATTTTTTAACTTGGTCATATCTTTAATTGGGGTTGCCGGGATAGACGATCGACACGTAGAATTCTGTTTTTGTATGGTAAAAAGGGGGACAACCTGTAACGTCGTGGCTCAAACGCGTAGTTTCTTTGTAAGACAAAGACTGCATTTCTAAGTAACATTGGAATAATTGCTTGCTCTTAATAGTATGGACCAGGATGTGTCGAATTAGGTACTTTTAGATTTAAGTTCCTACACTCTCTATGCAATGACTATTTGCTTTGGCATAGGCTTTGTTTCTAAAAGTTTGATCAGGATAGTCCGACTTAATGTTGGTAGCAAACAATGTCTCACGAGATTGGTAATGTTTTGCCTTGAATGGGTGTGATTATTGGACCAGTTTTGATGTCATATTGCACTGCATACTACACGAGAAAGCCAAACTCAAAATAAATTTCACCTTGTCCTATGATGGCGTTAATGCAAGAATCTCGAGTAATAGGCACCCAATATATTTCATGCGTTGTCCGTTTCATCGTTATGAATCTCTGCTATCTTGCCACGAACACTGTATTCACCTACAAGACACGCAGATTTTGGTGCAGAACGCTCAAAAACTGTAATGTTGGTAAAGACAATAATCATTTTCCGGGGCGTGCATTCAAGTATCGAAGTTTCGCCAAAGGAATACGTCGACTACTCTATGAAGAATATTCCAATTACATGGTCGAAAATGACATAACAAGATTTTGCCAGGAGAGTGTACTAACGCATGGGATTAAAGGCGCACTTTTTAAAGAAGAACATCGACAATAACCAGCCATTTTTCGACTAACACAGTGAATTCAATACACAGAAATCACAGCCTTGGATTGGTTAAATGAGACAGTCTTAGTACGGCATAGTGAGTATAGAGGATAGCGTTCACTTCAAGAAAGGTAAATGGCAAAGTCGTGAATAGCCTGAAACAGGACTAGACTTAACATGCAGGGACTTCTAATGCACATCTTACTCTGATATTAGTGGAAACTTTCACGACACTGCGTAGTAAAGTGACATTTATCACATTATCTACCTAGTCACGAGGACAATAGCTATCTATAGCCATGCATGCTTTACTGGAAATACATAGCTATTTCTCGAAGCCGAACGAAGGCAAGAAAATAGCAGTGTGTTTCCGAGAACGCATAGCCACGAGGAATGGATAAAAAGTTACTGTCATCCGAATAAAGACCAGTTAAAATGTATTTTATTGTACGAATCATGGTTTTTACTTTTGATGTCCCAACTACGATGATATATTCTGATAATTACACAAAAGAGATGAAACAACCAAATAAATGCTCTATATAGCACTTGAATAGTCGTAATCAAGTAGCTTTTCATGTTTCTGTCCCTATAAAATACAAAATTTTCGCATTTTTGTAGATAATCTTCACTAATTACGCTGTGGCTGACCACCAGCATTTCAGAGCTGCAGACAACTCCCTGGTCATGGACATGCGACCGAGCACTTTTTAAGAAAAAATAGCGTAGACCTCCAGTTCGAGAATTGGATACTACTACTTGCCAGTGTCCTGCTTGTCGGCTTGAGGTTACTGGGTTTAATGATTTCCTCGTCCCATGACTGGCTCTTCGCGAATCGAGGCGTAAAATGAGAATGTTGTATGACATTAATCGTGATGTGGGATAATTCTAGGTAAATTTATTCATTCTCAAGCGTGACTTCCTGTCAAGATCATCATCATTACAGATTAAAGTTTGTACAAATTCATCAGCCTTTGAAATCTATCTGTTGCATTTGCAAGCAGGCCGTCAATTGGCTATGTACGCCCTTGCGCAATGAACTATAAGCTCTTCAGGCGAGGTAATTAAGCTGTCACTACTCATAATCTTTCAGCGTTTTTGATTATGTCACTACGGACTGCCCATGCATTCTCATTCTACTCAGTACAGCATGTTATGTTCAACATATTAAATCCACTTGTCAACAATGCAGACGAAATCTGTGTGGGCTTTAAATATCAATCTTCATACTACAGGGAAAAGAAGTCAATCCTTGCGGTGGGGAGGGGTGGGGTTCTTTGTGCAACGGTCCATTTTATTTTGTTTTATTTTGTATTTTTGTATTTTATTTTATTAATTTTGACTGTGATATTTCAAATAACTATTTCGACTCCAAACCGTCTGACTGCTTTCTTAATTATCTACAAGTCGATATCTCTTCTCTAGCCTCTATACACCTCACTTTAATTGTACAGCAGACATTGCCGACTAGCCGTGTAATCGCCTGTCCGTATAAGCGGATTAATAAGTCAACATCACAGCTGTCCCACACGTATAGACTGTCCCTAAGTCACCTGGCTTTTCTCGGTAGCTGAGTTACCGGCTGTCCAACCAAGAATTCACCCCACGATCTACAAACGGACTACCATTTGCGCGGCAGTCTGCTGATTTTAGTCCTTCAATTTATTATGCTTTGATGCTTATATGCCCACGGACCTCGAGCAGGTCCAGGTTTTGTTTACTACATGTGTGACAGCTGTGTTGTTGACTTAATAAATTCATCCGGGATAGTTTGCAAATTTTAATTACGAGAAGTTTCAACAGTGGGAAGCAAATGCTACATTTGTGTTTCACTGTTGTTTTATGGCTGATTATTCTATTCATGTTAACGACCAAAGAAAATTACAAATAGAAGACTTGAAATTTGGTAGAACGGAACCAGGTCGAAACAATTGTTATTGGCGATGACCATGTATTGATGGGGTTGAAATATTGTATACAAATTATGGCAATTCATGACATAAAAGTGCTGCAATGAAAACTTAGATTAAACTTTTCCTTGACTGCCAAGAAAGGTTTTTGCATGGAAAAATTTAAAATTGTAGTCTAATTCCTCTATTACTTCTTTAATGTGGCGGGATATGTTGATCCCATTTCTTAAATGTACCTGCTTTATTGAAGAAGCAAAGGCACAAATACTTGCGCGTATTTGCTTGTATTTGCACGTATGTATGTATGTATGTATGTATGTATGTATGTATGTATGTATGTATGTATGTATGTATGTATGTATGTATGTATGTATGTATGTATGTATGTATATACGTATGTATGTATGTATATACGTATGTATGTATGTGTGTATGTATGTATATCGTATAACATACGTATTAATCACATCACACTATCCCTCGCCTCTCTATTAAATAATGTGTATATTTAAACTTCAGGAAGATGGCTTGTGGCAAAATCAAAGCATCCGTCTGGAATCTCATACCGTACATTACGTCGTCTACCATGCGGCTTGGTCGTTGACTTCTCGAAATGCCTCTTAGGAAATCATATCAATTCATACCTAATTTAATATTTAGCAGTCGTCAAAGGAATTTTGTTAAATTACATACACATATAAATGCACATATGTATGCACACACATCCATAAACATCACACAAGTACCAATATGATTCTTGACCTTCTTATCTGGGACAGAAAAATGTCCAAGAAATAGTACTTAATTAGTCGCTTAGGGGGAAACAAAATATTACCAAAACAGAATACGATGGAAGTACTGAAGTTCAAATGGTCTTGATATCTGTCTGTGGCGTAAATTTAACTTGGCAACTTATTCGGTGAGGTTGACTGAAAAAAGCAGAAAGCATTTGTTTTTGGCGTTTAAGAATTTTGTGAAAACTAGACCAAAAGGAATAACCTTATCATTTCAAGGTCGCTATATGTTTGTTTTCAATTTTGAAATCCAGAATGACTACCCATAAACTCATTTTTATGAGCAAATTATTGTGACGTATTACATTGTATGGTTAAGTGATTTGCCGATACAACATATGATTTCGTCAATAGTGTGTTTGATTTTCGTCGTAATTTTGACAAGTACTTCTTAAATCTTTGGTTAACATTTCCTTTTTTGCACAACTAAGTAATTGTTTCCATCAATATTGTATTCTGTAATAAGTGAAGCAATGTTTTCGGATTTACAGATGAACTTTTATATTATGACCTATTTAGGTTTTTATATGTAGCTCGGAAACCGTTTTGGTGTTTGTAGAGTGATTACAAATGTTACGTCAACCTGTGAAGCGTCAGGAAATGGTCAGCCAGTAACTGTGGTGTGTTACTTTAACCATAACGTCACGCAGGTTTTCGTCGCGGCAGTTGACTATCTCTGGGATAAAACTGAAATCCGATAATTTGTTTGACATGGGTTAAGTGAAATGTGTCGAATGCTGAATTCGAAGCTCGCAATATGCCTGGTTGATCGTTTTTTTTGCATTGGAGAAGTAAGTGACGTAAGTGCTTATTTGCACCGTTGATTTGGTTTGTTATAGGTTTATAAGATATCCTCTATCGATGAGTGACACTGGGAGTGCAGGCTGGCTTCATGCCAATCATAACTGGAACATATATTTCATATGAGTGTAGCTAAACTATACAGACTGCCCGTCTTATTGTGTTTGGAATATAATGCTATGAATGAAAGGTGTTGATTTAAATCTGTCGGCGTCTCGATTCTATTCTATACGGTAATGGGTGTTATGAAGTTAATGTGTTTAAAAGCGCTCTGGTGTACTTTATCAATGCGTTTTATATTTTTCATACTCTCAAGAGCAAAAATGTTGTTTAAATCCTCAATTAATGACCACACAGACTTAATGTCATTCGAGAAATCTAATTCAATCTTTATTCGGCGTCCTTTTTACAGAAGGTTAGATTCTATCAAATCCACAAACCCTATAGTTTGGTTTTTCGCATTGATTTCTTTGATGTCTTCATTTATGAGGATATTAGTGTGTCAAGCTGTGGGGTAAAACCTTGCAGAGTATTTCTCCTTGGGTCTTGTATCATATTCATATTACTAACGGAAAGCAAATATAATACAAGACCCTAAAAGAAACAGAATAAAAAACGAGTCTCCCCGGGATTTTTTGATAAGGATTATCCTGTTGACTCTTTGGTAATGACACTGAACACATTCGGTTAGGAAATCTGAAACAGGGTACATCGAGGGTCGATATCAGGACGATTACTCTCAAGCAAGTAATCCTGCTGGACGTCAAATATTTCCCACAAAGTCTGAATGATGAAAAAATCAAAGATGTTCATATGTGGATCCACAGAATTTATCTCTCTCGGACACCCAAAAAACGTCAAGGATGTGGAGAGAGCAAAGAGAAAAAAAGAACGATGTAAAGGCCTTCAACCTGTTTTTACGTGATGGGGTCTCAGTCAGGCAAAAGTCCTTGGCGGTCCGCGCCTTGGACGTTCAGACTGAGACCGCAAAAGTGACCGCTATTTCATGTTACCCTCCTCGCACTCGTACTATGACTACCATATAAATTACGTATTTTACGACTTAGCAGGAAGTGTCATGATATATTCTTAGAGAATGATAATAACAGGTCCAATAATAAACTGACATAACAGCATCTAAAATACTTACTAAGAGGCTAATGCAATGATTTAAAATACCAACTAAAATCTTGTAAAATTAGCTACTATGCCAAGTTAAAATAGAGAATCAAGTACAAATCACTTCGAAGTGCAGCGTATAACATTAACAAGACATTCGTAAATTTTCTGAAAGGTGAGGATTTGCTGAGAACTGGAAGGTGGTGGTGACTGAAAGAGCCGTCGCTCGAGGGCGCTCTCTACGTTCCCCCTCGAATCTTAGAGCGACCTCGAGCGACGGATGTTTCAATCTAACACTTCCCTTTATAAAGAAATCGTCCCGATTTTGAAATAAATTCTTAACTTTTTTGTAACAGTTGTAACTTTCATTCCTAATACATAATAATAAACTGCAATGAAAGCTAATCAATAAATGTAAACTAAGCTTAAAATAAAGGTAAAGTATCAAAGTACGTAAAAATCTCAACTATGCCCTCACCAAAATACATTGAATTAGTTTGAAAATACACAATAATATTGTAACCCTTCAAAATCTGAAAAATGGTGACACTGGAAAAGCCTTAATTATACCATTAAAACCCTCTAAATGATCATCAATAATGAAATAAAACACTATTTTTCTCACGGAGGAGAACCACAGTGCATGAGATGTTCGTATTTCTTCATGAAAGTGTTTGTATTATCATACTTCGAGTTTCATTATGGCCGACAGTGGCTCTGTTGAATTTATTTTCATCTGCGCTAGCGGTATCATATACGCTTTCATTTTTTGTTTATTTCAACATGTTTAGACTTGCTTCAAGTCTGTGATTTGTGCATGTCTGAGAGGGGCGAACGCGATGATTTGTGTTCTGTTTTCATGTGAAACGCGTGAGTTGGGTGAACGCGATGAGTGGGGTGCACGCTATACAGGGGAATTTCTCCCGGAGTCCGGCAAAATTAACTCAAAAGTGCGAAGACTCAAAGGTAACGCGTTCAATCGCCAGGAAAACCTGGCCTGTGCTGCTAAATTCCAAATATGTTTATATGAAATGGGAGAGATTCAAGAGAAACTGTTACAACTGATTTCATTTTTGAACAATTCACAGACTTGAACCAAGTCTAAATATTATTCACAACACGTGAATGCAAACATCCCACTCTACTTTCATAAGAATGCTAGAAATAAAAGATAAAGATGTTGGTTGTTTTCTATTCTCCTTTTAATTAAACAACCGGTTACTACATTATGGTTTTAATTAATACATCGGTAGTGATAGCTGAATTGTGTTTTAGTAAATACATCGGTGGTGATTCTTGAGTTAATTACAGAAAGGGCATCCAGCGTTTGTATTTTACCCGTTTGGTTGATACATATACTGCATAAAACTGTTGCCTTAAAAACTACAATCGTAACAATAGCAAGGGCAAGATCATGATTTCTTGCCCGCCCAAGGGATGGTACTCTTGACGAGCAAAATACAAATACCTCGTTTTATAATAAAGAATCAAATTCTTTGAGTCCACACCTAAACAAAACGCAGTAATCTGCAGAGACATTATGCACTTTAATACATGAGCAATTGTACACGTATCAATCACAGGCCTTCGTGGACTGAGTAGTCTGCCTGATCAATCGGATCGCCTGCTCGGTGCCCTGCCCTCTAGCGCAACTAAATATACGAAGTGGCGTTAGAGGGGAGAGCACCAAGCAGGCGATCGATTGATCGAGTAGACTACCTAGCTAACGAACGCCTTTGTTATCAATTGGTCTGTGGTAGAGTTATTTCTTCACTCTTAAGAGATAAGAGCACTCAGATCGTGACATCCGGCAGACCCCTACGATGAATCGGCAAAATTGCTGGTTCGATAAAATATGGCCAACAAAATCAACATAACGATACAGTATACCCAGTATACCCGTCACATTTGCTAAAATTACCTAAAACTGGCAAATCCAGCACTGGAACTGGTTAATTGCCGACATTGAACTCCTGGCCGAAACAAAGAGGGCAGAAACATTTCGGTAAATACAAAATCTTTAATTATGATAAAACAACGCTATCATATCGATGGTTTCTGAAAGATTCTGTAATTGTCTTTATCGCGCCACTCTACTTCTTCGTTGTTGTCTACTAGTAGCTGTCCTTGCGGAGTTCCAGCGTTTGGTGGTAGCAACGCCAAATACAATATGATCTCTGCCCCTTCGTCAGCGGTTTTACTTCCTGTAAAACCGGTCATGGAAGTCTGGCAGGCATTGGGACAGCACTGCAAAGAAAAACGGATGTTACGAGAATATCATGACGGTTACTTGAGCAGAGTTGGCCTGCCAGGTACAATTTACGAGGGGAAATCAATTCATTACGTACAGATATAACTGTGGCGCGATGTGGTCGAAATGATATTTGGGAACCGAACACGTTTAATCATCGTTTCCACAAAGATAACAAGGCTAGTGTAAATTTGAAATCCCTGACCAAAACCAATTTTCAACTGTATTTTCTATAACGACACTGTGACAAAGCAGCTTGAAATTATTACATGCACGCTATCATATGCACTGTTATTGAAGCACACATGAACTACTGAAATTGCAAGTGTTTCGTCTATGCTGTGGTAAGTCTGTAGATCGGTTTCTTTATTTTTTCTGACATTTAGACGCGCTGTTAGATTTTTTATCTCCTTAATCTAGTCTCAGTAATAAGAACAATTCGTCCAGAAAGTTACTTGAAGATTGGAGTAGAAATTCAAGATTCACATACACTTGAAATCGAGAGTTGCGTATCACGCACACTTCATTCTATAATGTTGCAGACGATCTTGCAGGAGATTGAAAATGGTTTTGGAAAAGGTTTGCAAAAATTTTTACTTGATCGGTGTGTAGGCAATACTACGAACGATGAAGTATGAGCTGCTGGGCCGACGTTCCCCGATATCCTGGCTCTCCAACGTGAATACATTGAAGCAGCTACAAATGCATTTAGGGGTTGTATTGCTTGCTGAGATAGGTCTTTATATTGTCATGGAAGCGTAACTCACCACGTTAATCAAGATGTCCTCTCTTGGGTCATCTTTCAAATGACGGGCGTACATCCATGTCATCAGTAAAATGCACGTCTTGACGAAACTGTACGCTGTGGTGTTCCAGCCCCTCTCCAAGTGTTTGCCTTCTTTGGCATCCCTTCAAGAAAACAGCACATAAGAGATGAGAGACTCATGAATTTATCATAACATGATAGCCAATCAAAGCCAAGGACAGAGAAATATCAAGATGATCCATTGCAGACATTTGCTTTGCTGTCAAACGTTACTTGACGTCAGCAACAATGATACATGTCACTCTGTCTCGATATTGTTTGCTACAAACAACCGAAACGAGTAAGGGAGATGGGTCTGTCACGTGACTTTGCGGCAGCTTACAGTCACGTCGCTAGATTGCCACCACACACATTCTATTTAGCATGTATTATCGTTATTTTGTCTGACGACATCATGTTTTTGATTTTTCTCTCTCCCTGGCAAAAACAATACATTAAAGTTTCCTTTGATAAAGCGTTGCATGCAGGTGATTCTCGACAAAGAAACTTGTCACAGAAATCAAGGTAAATGTCACGCCCTCTTTCTAGTGAAGAAAACGTAATAACAATGAACGAACGAACGAACGAACGAACGGACGGACGGACGGACGGACGGACGGACGAACGAACGAACGGACGAACGAATGAATGAATGAATGAATGAATGAATGAATGAATGAATGAATGAATGAATGAAAAAATATTTTGCTCTTAGCCTGCAAAAAAAGACTGACTTTCCTGCCATAGATACCTGACGAATTCATCCGAAAGTTCAACAAGTTTTTCTTCCGTGATGTCTGGTGATCTAAACCTGGCTGCCAAATCTGGGTGAATTTCATTGAGAATTCTCGCACCACTTCGTCCACCCACTTCAACAATCCTGAAAAATCGAAGATAGAACGTGAGCGTTGTTATTGCGATGTACTGAAAGTGCAGTCTGGGTATCTTCAAGTTGAATGATGTGAACGTTTGTAAAGAGTACCGGCGGACTATTTGGGCTGTCAGGGTACAACCAATGTTTCGAGGCGAAGGTGCTAGTAGTAACACAGTCACAGCAACACCAATGTCAAGGGTCAATATTATGACGCAAAGTACACGAATGCGGATGAACGTTCTTCGACACTTTCACAAGGTACTGGAACAGTTTCATAGTTATATTGACGCATCCCAGAGTTACCTTGATGAGTGTGGCAATACTGTCGATATTTGGGTGACTGCGTGTCACTTAACATGTCGTTTATGACAATATCTTACCTTCCGTGCGGTTTCACTATCGGGAATAAGGTCATGTAGACGTTGTATCGCCCATAGAAGTTATTGGCAATTGTATTAGTGGCCTGTTCTCCGAAAGGAACTGTACTTTTTATCTAGTTATAGAGAAGAAATATTACTTGGCCGCTTATAGACAAAGTTTTACCCATCATGCATATAATCGCGACCCCCCAGAGTAAGATCAAACCCTATCCCCAAATCTATGAAGAAGTTGTAAAATGGAAACAAGCACACGTAGGCAAAAATGAAGGCACAAAGGGCAGGGACGCTCAATAACGGATATTGAAGACGAGAAACAGTACTGAAGCTGAGTTGCTGAGCCTTTTAAGGCGATACTTTGAAACAGTAAAAAGGCTGAGCTACCTTGCATTAGACGCAAATGATGGTTTAGGGACCGCTTCTTGCTTTTTATCCAGAGTTAGAGATGAGAGTCAGGCTGAATGCCTCCGAACCGCGTTTTCTTTCGGCGGGTTGTCAACAAACGAATATCTGTTTAAAAGCTGTGAATTGTTTGACACTATTGAAGCGACATGGAAAAGCACGATATAAGCCAAGCTTTCATGCTACAGAAACGTTATGGGTCTCGTTCAGGCTTGTGTGAAATGGCTAAAATTTGTAAAGCATAATGATTTTGAGATAATCAGATAAGCTATGAACATTTCCTGCTCAATGGGAAAACCAATTTTACAGGTAGACTTAAATTCTTCATGATGCACGCTCGATTGTGATCGCCTCAGTACAATACCTTATATGCAATGCCGGCATTATCCACCAACACGTCAATCCCTCCATAATGTTCGAGGAAGTGCTTTTTAATTCGATCAATACTTTCCATTGAAGTAGTATCGAGCTGGTGGAACTTCGGGTCCAAACCTTCCTTCTGAAGTTCTTTCACAGCTTCCTTGCCACGCTCCTCGTTACGTGCGGTCAGATAAACATCACCGTCGAACTGCTTGCACAGCGCCCTCACAGTTGCAAAGCCAAGTCCCTGATTGGCGCCAGTAACCTGCGATTACAATCAATTCAACGGAGTGAAAATCGTACAAACTCACAAAATCGCTCGAGTATATAGAGGTGATTATCGTCCCGTGAAAATCAATCGGTAAATGACTGAAAGTTCAGTGTGCAGGACTGTTAAATATAGCTTATGTCTTGCTAAAGGTTGAGGTGGCGCTATAAAATTTCTGACCGAGAGAGTGGTTCACTTGTTAACTTGCTTGTCATCATAGCGCATGTCTCCATTAAACATGCACAAATGAAACCAGTATGATTTTAAATTCGAGGCTCTGATATGAAACCGAAAACACACGAGAGTATTTGGTTATTACCTGGAAATAAGAATATACTTCTGTTGAATTGTAGCAGGTCAGGGCAGTAGTCATTTGAGTTTGCTGAAGGACTATTTCATCAAAATATCATTTACGACTTTATCGGGGAACCGACAACATAACGTGACCTCGTGCAAGCGGCAACGTCATACGAGCTGGTGATATATCTATCGTAGTAACCGGCGAACGATTTTCTCGATGCGGTACGAACGTTTCCCAAGGTTTGGTGGAAAAACCCCCGACTGCGGCACTATCTGCGCACTTTTAACTGCCCGGGCTACTCATAAAGACACATCATATTGTGTAACAAGTCACTTCAAATGTCAAATGTTTCATTTTAAGCGCTTCTTAGGCAATTTTGCTCAAGAATGTATAATTAACAAAGGCAGAGACAAAGAATGAGCCTCGGGGATGGATACACGTGGCCTCTCAAATATCAGTAACTCAACTGCCGAGAAAAGCCAGGCGACTGGGGCCAGTCCAGTCTGTACACAAAGGATACATATATGGGTGAAAAGGGAAGCCTTTGAAAGTGCATGTTTCTGTAGTTAACTTTTTTGTTTTCTACATTTTGTGGGTTTTTTTGGTCGTTCTGCAAATGCATTACTTTCCCATTTCACCAAAAACTGGTGCTCCTGGTTACTTACACGAAAACGGTCGGACCATGGTCCCCAATGCGATCATCTCTCCTTAAACATTAGTTAATGCAAATACACACAGCCTGGCTAGAACGTGGGTGAGTGGACGATGCCATACCCATCGGAAGATGGTCCCTGCTATATAATGTGATAAAAGCACCGAGCTTGGCGCTTTTTTCCCATGATTCAAAATACATGGAGTTGATGAAGCCCTAAAAATGCAAATTCCGGTACTTTTATCCGCTTTTGTAAAAAATCGCGCGAGTTATAAATAATGGCGAAAATGGCTTTTCCGGAATAAGCGACCACAAAGCTAGGACATGTAAAAATAATCCTTGGAGAAGAATGAGACTCGGGGACAGATATTTTGACTCAAATTTTTAAAATTCATTTCCTATCTACCACTCATGGGGGCTCATTTTAAAGCCCGTAGAGAAAGTAAATTTTCAATTAGTTTTTCAAAACCCGAAAATTTTACTTTTCCCCATAGTCTCGACAGTGCCCATATGCATCTGTTTTTAACGACATCTCTTTCAAATGTAATATAGATATTTTCTACGCTGT
Organism: Ptychodera flava; assembly: GCF_041260155.1. Classification (NCBI taxonomy): domain Eukaryota; kingdom Metazoa; phylum Hemichordata; class Enteropneusta; family Ptychoderidae; genus Ptychodera; species Ptychodera flava. The sequence goes on from NC_091936.1 coordinate 35,959,418, forward strand.
GTAGTTTTAAAACTATTTTATCCAGTCATTTTAATAGTTCTCTTTTTTGATTTGTGTATTTTTTTTTCAATTTAATGTAAAGTGTTACCTTTATGGTTGTCCTGTACATTTGTCTTGTGATGATGTGACTTTTTGTATAGCAGATCTGTTAGTGGGTTTACCCGTCGATCCGTGTTAACACAGAGGTGGCCGCCATTTTGAATTAAAAGTCGGTAATTTGTTCCCCAAGTACCAAAGCTTTCACGGTTACCCCTGAATTTTACTCTTGATTTGGTAAGAGAATGGTTTAAAGTTTCCTTGAGAAAGTTTGAGAAAAAGTTTTAAGTCTTTCACTTCCGAGGCCCATAAAATACAAGAGGTCGAAGACGATAAGGAGGATAGTATTAATCAGACTTCCACCGAGTGAAACATGCGGTGCGTGTCATCATATTATGCCTCAGTAGAGTGAGAATGGATTGTCACATAGAAGCAGGTCTATATCAAAATAATTCTATTGCTCTATCTGCCCTCCTGAAATAGATGACAGGTAAAGGGTGAATGGCATCTTGGCTTCAGTGTACTACTTGCAATCTGAAAACTGTCAAGGAGTTTACCCAGGGAAATAGCTGTGATATCGCAGCGGTACTTGTGTTGTATATCGAACGCGATCGGGTCATTGGGGTCATCGCCACAGACTGTGGCGATGACCCCAATGACCCGATCGCGTCCGATATACGCCACAAGTACCCCTGCGAGTGCGATATCACGGCTATCAGGGAAACTACTTGTAAATCACTTATGCTCCAAGTCACTTGGTCAGCCAATATGTATAAATGTATGTATGTATGAATATATGTGTGTTTATGTGTATGTATGTATATATGTATGTGTCCATGTATTTGTGTATGCATGCATCCATGAATTAATGCATGCATGAATTAATGCACGCATGTACACACAATATTTATGTGTGACATAGGGCTATGTCATTATTATTCATGAGCCGTCATTACTATTCATGGAGCCGTGTAGGCCTATATCTGTCTTGGCATCACGTGCAGTGTAGATCTAGCTAGTCTTCAGCTGGTCATCAGCCTCTAAACTGTATTATGTCTGGTGGAATAATGTAGCATTTTAGATTTATAGTACTGGCTGTTTCCAGTCTTCCTTACACCCCTTCAACATCCGAATACCAGCCTTGTCGGCCTTGACACGCTACCGAGTGACCAACGATACCATTATAACTCAGATCACGTCACAGCATGTATTTACATGCAAATTTCTTCAGTATTTGTACTTTTTTAAATATATATTTATCTATGACAAATACTTAAAATTATATTTTTTCTGTCCATTCTGTTTTGTTTCTTCTTTGAATCTTTTATAGTCCTAGTTCTTGACTACTACAAACCTTGAGAAAATAACGCATGGACTGTAGACTGTAGAGAAAACGTTTCTCTGGGGTTTATGAACAACGTCTAAACAGTTATTATAGTAAGAATGCAAGCATACAATGCATACCGTTCTCTCTCAACTTTCAGCCATGGAAATCCAGAGCTAACCTAAGGTCACTCGCGGAGTGACTTCGGCTCTGGACTTGAAAGCACATACGCATAGGCCTACTATTCTCACACTAAACTCAGCTCTCTTCAAAGTACATGCACCTTATGAAGTAATTTCAATACACGAACACCCATGCAAGCCCACAGGCGTTACGTGGACTGGGTAGTTTGTAAAGGTGTAGTTTATACTACGTTCCGACGTTCTGATAGCAGTGTGGATAGGCTACGTATCAGAACGTCGGAACGTAGCATAAACTCACAGCATAAGCTTAAACTACACTTTTACAAACTACCTGAACTACCCAGTCCACATAACGTCTGTGTGCAAGCCATGCCACTTTACACAATCCATTCAACTGCCGGCTGAAAGAATTCCATTCATTGTATCATTGACAGTAAAGGAGGGAACCTCTACTGTCTATGGTTGCATGACGGCACAGTCCCGCTATCCACTCAGGCTATCTATGGATAGAGGGACTGTGATCACGGTAACCAGAACTTGAAGTCCATGTGAATATCTTACCATTGCAACACGCTTGGTAGAGTCCATGTTGTTCGCGATTGATACCAAACCCTCGTCCGTCTCTGGACCAACGACACAACGTGCACTAGGCGCTCGTTTCAGTACAGATACAGTCTACTGAAGGGCGCTACGAGAATACCACCAGCAACAGAGAGCCAGAACAAGCTTCGGTGAGCGTTGAACGTAACTAACCGGCAAAACCGGGCAATGTGACAAGTGGCGTGTCACATGACTGAGGTCAGCGGTTCATGACCATTGACTATGATTCAGGTGAAGCGTTGAGGGCGCCATTTAAAGGTATACGGTCACCTGTTCCAATTTTGCCACAGTTACCATGGAAAGAGAAAATCTAACCAATTACAGATTTTAAGCTGGCCGCTTTTTAAAAACAGCGCCCTCACATGGGCATTTTGAATACCAAGGAACGCCCCTTTGACCATATATGGGCATATTAAGATTACAGGTGACTGTATACCTTCAACCCGAACGTAAGATTGTCATTTATTTTCGTGCAATTTACTTTCAGTTTGTAAGGTTGTTCACGTTGTTTATAAGAGTGTAAAGAAGAAAATTAATGTCGTCACTTCTAGTTTTAAAATGACTGTTTAGGCCAAAAAAAAAAAAAAGAAATGTTCTGGTCAGCGCGCGCGTCACTTGAAAACAGCGCGTCATCCTTTTTTTTTCCTGGTTTGAGGCCGGCGGCTGTGGCAAACTACATACTGATTACTATAACACCAAACCAAAACGGCTGAAGAGAAAGAAAATTCTTTGGGGCACATGATCAGTGACTGCATGAACAGTTTAAATGTTACTATATTGATAAAACTACAAAACTCAGTGTTATCCCCAGGCCATAGCGGTCCCGCTACGCTTTCGCCTCCCCCCCCCCCCCCCCCCCCCCGCTACGCTTTGATTCTCCCCGCTACGCTTTAAAATATTCCCGCCATCCTTAGTTCACACGCTCTGCGTAGCTACCAGCTGATGCATACATTGTCTAAGCGCTCACTGCAACTTTTAACCTTGTGAAAGAGTGGAAGATGTGAAGTATGGTATGCATCAGATAAGTTGTCCGGAAGTGTTGAGAGGAACGTTAAAACAATAGAAGAATCGGCTGGGTTGTTCACAAATTTCATTCCAGAACGACTATTACGACCAACAAAGACAGTATACATCGCGGACAAGTGTTCACAGAGGTAGGCGGTTGTAGCACTAGCAGGGCCTTTGATCACATTCCCATACTTTGATCAACGAAATGGACCGCAAAAGAAACAAGAGTTGACTGGTGAGGTTGATTATGATTGTACAACGATGAGTTTGTCTGAGTACGATCACGATCGCGATCGAGTTCACATTGCATAAATTTCAATATGGCGGCGGCCATGTTGGTCGACAGGTTCATAACGTGTTGACATTGATCCTGGCGTCGCGTGTGGTTCCACTCTGACACCACTTTTGAAAGATTTTACACCTGATTTTCGAGGGATTCTAGTTGTACTTAGTTCATTTCTTGTGATCATCTTGTTGGTATTTTTAAAATCAAGAATCGAACGACGATGTTCAGTGGAAGTAGACGTATGCGGGGGGGGGGGGGGGGGGGCGCTGGTTGAAATCTATCCCCGTGATGAAAAATTATTCGCGGTGTTTGTCGTTCAAAAATGATAAAAACTCAATTGCATTTGAATTGTGTAAAGCTTAAACTTGTGAATTTTCCTCTTTGTTGGCAAGTTTTGAGAATTTAGTAGCAATATATGTATTATGAAACTCCAATCAGACGAACCATTTCTTGCTCTCAAAGTTTCAATCTGAATCTTCTGTTTTATTGCAATTGTAATTACAATACTGTGATGATTTATTTAAGTGTAATAAAGAGTTTCCATGATGTTCAAACTGCACACTTGTGTGTTACCATTGCATTTTGTTGTGAGTGTACATGTATGTGTGGATGCATGTGCAAGCTTACATCCATATGCAAATATAAATAATGATATGCAAATGAATATGCAAATTAGCCGCTAAGCTTTGGCGCTTTAACTGACCCTGCTCCCTCCCTTGAGGAGGAGGAGGAAAAAAAAAAAAAAAAAAAAAAAAAAAAAAAGCCGCGTCGCCGCACCATTTTTTAAAGAAAGGCCTGACCAGAAACATTCTTTTTTTTTTTTTGGCCTTAATTTCCATTTTTTTCTTTAATTGAAGCGAATCTCTGACTCTCGGAACAAAAAAAGTTCATGACCCTCTTTCAAATGACTTTCTATGTAAAATCGGCTTCGTTGTTGCATGTTCTAATGTTATAACTTTACACTTTTGTATGATGACCTCGAATGTTGTTGTTGGGTGGCATGGGTTTCTGTTTAAGAAAGGGAATGTACCTGTTCAGTGGTGTTGTGTGTGTGTGTGTTCTAGTGTTGAAAATGTTCTCTTTGTTGTATCGATGGCTTTTATAGATAATTAGATCAAAATGTTTTAATTTCATGCATTTTCTCGATTTTTGATATGATTTCATGTTCATGTTGCGTTTCATCAGAAACACGTTGTCTCTGAAGATCGTCCAGAGCGAAATTGTTCTACTGCATTCTCATTTCTGTCTCGTAAAATGTAATGTCGGTTATTTCTGGTTATTTCTGGTTATTTCTGTCGGTTATCCCTGCTGCATCCATAAATTTGTCGGTAAAATTCATCATTAAATTCAAAAGTGTTGTTTTCAAGATTATTTCTAGCATCGCTAGCATTCATTTAAATGCTCTTCCGACTGATTCAATGGCTTCATTGTGAGGTGTATTAGTGTACATGAACTTTAACCATTGGTCAGAACTTAACAGAAGTAATTTTCAGCATAAGTCTGTTGTATCTTTGATGTATGTTGGTTGTCTTTTCATTATTCGTCTCTGAGAAAATAGTTGATGAATTCTGATTTACGAAAGCTTGAACTTTAGCATTCACTTATGATCGGACGTCCTACGAAGCGTAGGTCTTTGGTAGTGGTATTTTGTGTATTTTTGTAGGAAGTACCAAAGTGATGTTCTACCGAACTCAGATAATCATACATGTGGTGATCGGTATGTTGTTGTTTTTTATACATTCCTGTTGTGAGCAAACTCTGTTGTTGTTTGCTTTGTGTCATCTGCTTAATCTGTTGTTAATTTTGTGTAGTATCGCCGATCGCCCAGTTGTCGCTGACATTCTCTTATTATACGATCTGCAGCGTCTAGAACCGCTGTTCAAACTCCCTTTATCGAAAGGTTTGATTGTTATCTTCTTACTTTGGGATAGTGTGTTTAACGCTATGACTTCTGCGATCCGCATGTTACATTTTGTGTTTCTGATTTTTATGTTGACCTGACAAGAGGCATTTTTGTAGCTCCCAGAGAGTTTCATAGTTTTGCGTTCTATGGTACATGTTGGATCCATTTTGACTTCAATTTGAATGGTTGTTTTAGTAGCATTTTAGATTGATAGTACTCGATGCCACCAGTCTTCTTACACCCCTTTAATATCGGAATACCAGCCTTGCCGGCCCTGACACGCCACCAAGTGACCAAACAATACCATCATTAAACTCAGATCACGTCACAGCATGTATCACCACAGTATATTTGCATGCAAATTTCCTCAATACATTATATATTTATACATTTTATATATATATTTATCAATGACAAATATTTTTTTTTCTTGTATATTGTATGTCTCTTTTGTAGTACGAGTTCTTGACTATGTCCACCCTTGACGGAATAACGCATAGACTGTAGAAAACGTTTCTTGTAGAATCTACGAATAACGTCAATAAAGTTATTATTCGATTTGTAAGAATGCTGCTATGCATACATACTGCTTAAAAGTTAACTTTCAGCCATCGAAGGAGTCTAGACATAACCCAAGGTCACCTGTTGAGTGACCTCGGATATAAATTACGGCTCTGAACATGAAATCTCGTACGCATACACCTCTCCCACGCCAAACTCTACTCTCTTCAAAGTACATACACCTAATGATATTATTTCAGCAACTATACGGACACTGCATTAAAATTTAAAAAGTCATGCAACTCTACATTATACATTGCACTGCCATTTGAAACTATTCGAATCGTTGTATCACAGATACTAGAGGGAAACTCTGCTGTATACTACAACTTCAAGCCCATGTGCATATCTTACCATTGCAACACGCTTGGTAGAGTCCATGTTGTTCTCGATAAATACCAAACCTTCTTCCGTTTCTAGACAACCACGTGCACTAGGCGCTCCTTTCGTTGAATCCTACAGTCTAAATTAGCAAAGGGTAGACTTATAATGACAAACACAGGCCGCCACGGGTTTACCACCAGCAGCAGAGAGCCCGACCAACCTTCTGTGAACTTTTAACGAAACGAACTTGTCTATGCGACAAGTGACTGTCACGTGACTACAATACAATACAATACAATACAATACAATACAATACAATACAATACAATACAATACAATACAATACAATACAATACAATATTTGTTGTTCCAATTTGGGTAAGTAGAATTGCGACAGTAACCAAAAACATAACGACAATAAAACCACAGTGTGAGATACAACCACAGAAACATGACAATTATAGCATTTCAAAGTTTGAGCCAAAGCAAAATAAAACAAATGGGCGCAAGAATAAAATTCCCCTAAAATGTTTAAAACAATGCTGGAAATAGTGAAGTTACGATGCATGAATAAAAAACAGAACTATTTAACTCTATTCCATGATCCAATTGCTCTGTTTCATAAAAAACGTTTTGATCTGTTGGTTTTTTAAATCGGAACTCTACAGTGACGACCAGACGGAAGCGGATCGAACTCATGACGAAATGGATGTTTAAATTTAGCTTTCAAGATAGAATTAGTCGTACGTGTAATATGTTTCTCAAACAAATCGGGCATTGAGGCTGGTCTGTTGTTTTCCAATAACTTTTGCTGCAAATATTGACTATTTTCACATGTTCGTTTTTTGTCCTTCTCATTCAAGTTGTAATACCAGCAAACTATAGAAAATGTGAAAATATTTTCGATGAATAGTTTATAAAACATTTATTTGCCCCACTTACGTTTGCCAGATTATTTGCCAGGGCAGTGAACTGAAAAGGTGTGAGTGCCTCTGCATGGCCCCGACATTGACACCAGTCAGACGTTCCCATGGGCCTATGCTTACACTTGACTTTGCCAAGTAGAGAACAACCGCAGGTCTGACAGGAACCATGCTAAAATGATACAACATAAATGCGATGAAGTCAAAATGACCCGACGTTCCTATCCTGGGCTTTTCTAATGCTACTGGAGACACACTGCATTTTCTTTTGAGATCCTTGGGCTATATATATAGGAAGATTGGAAGAGGATTCCGAGAACGTGCCTTTGACAAAAATTCAAGCCAAAGACGACAGGAAAAATATTGCAAGCAGAGAGGTAAAAAGTAATACATCGCCAATTACCTTCTGTTATTATATTGGCATTTTTTCGCGCGGCGAGGCTTTTTGCGTCCTATTTTTATTTCTGATTTCAATCAATTTCTTCAGAAGATACAAGGGCTGAGTTTAAAATAATTCATATATAGTAACATGTTAGATTTATAGTACTCGCTGCCTTCAGACTTCCTTACACCCCTTCAACATCGGTATACCAACCTTGCCGGCCCCAACACGCTACCAAGTGATCCACAATACAATTACAATCCCGGTCACGTCACAGCATGTATCATCGCAGAATAATTGCATTCAAATTTTGGCAATACATTATATTTATAAATTTTTATATGTATTTATCTATGACGAATACTTAAAAATATTGGGGTTTTCTTTTCATTGTGCCTCTTTTGTAGTCCTGGTTCTGGGCGTTGTCCATCTTTGAGGGAATAACGCATGGACTGTAGAGAAAACGTTTCCCTATATGAATAACGTCGATAAAGTTATTATTATTGTTGTAATAATGCGTGCATGCATACCGTTCTCTCTTATCTTTCAGACATTGAAGGAGTCCAGAGTGACCTCGGCTATTGAACTACGGCTCTGAACGTGAAAGCTAGCTCATACGCATACCACTCACACGCTAAACTCAACTCTCTTCAAAGTATACATATACCTTATGAGTTTATTTCAGCAAACTATACGGACACCGCATTCAAATTAGTTAATCACTTTACATAATCCATACCACTGTCTGGTGAAAGAATTCAACTGTTGTATCAAAGACAGTTGAAGAAGAGGTAATCTCAACGGTCTTCGGTTGTGTAGGCTATTTTATACTACAATATTGGACTCCGTGTTGTTTGCGATAAATACAGCCCCCTCTTCCTTTTCTGGACAACCACGTGCTAGGCGCTGTTTCCTTGAATCTTGCAGTCTCAATTAGAAAATGGTAGCCTTATAATGACAAATATAGGGCGCTACGAGATGACCACCAGCAGCAGATATCCCGACCAAGCTTTAGTGAAAATTAAATGAAACTAACATGGCCGAATGACAAGTGACGGTCAAGTCAAGTGAAAAGTCAGCGGTATTTGCCCAGGTTATGAACTGAAAAGGTGTGAGTACATCTCCGTGGCCTCGACATTGACACCAGTCAGACCTCCCCTTGGCCACGGGCCTATGCTTGCATATGACTTTGCCAAGTAGAGAGCAACCGTGGGTCTGACAGGAACCATGCCAAAATTATACCGTATGCACCAGAAGAATGCGATGAAGTCAAAATGACCCGACGTTTCTCGGCTATACTACTGTTACTGGAGACACACGGCATTATTATTTGAAATCCTCGGGGTGAATATAGGAAAATTAAGGGAAAAGAATTCCATGAACGTGTCTTTGCAAAACAAAAGAGTCCAGCCACAGACGGCAGGAAAAAATTTAAAAATTGCAAGCAGAAAAGTTAAAACAAAAAGTAATGCACCGAAAATCACCTTCTGTTATTATTTTGCATATTTCGCCTCGGAAGGTTTCGGGCGCCCTCTTTTATTATCTGACTTCATTCCATTTCTTCTGCTGACCTGGGGGCTCGCGGCTCGTCGCCAGCTCAACTATGATTGCCATTATATATTATACTTCCCTTTGTGTAACATGTATCCTATATTTAAATTGGCTGTACAATTTACTGGTATCATTCACTGTGCTCTTCTACATTTTCTCTCCGTTACTCTGTACAGCATGTCGGAATACAAAAAGGTGTATAATTAGGGAATATTCACAAAATATTGTAATTTACTTGTATGTTCGAGTACATAGTACAGTGGACGAAGGTGATAATACTAAAGCGTACGATAGACAAAAAATTCGATACTTTGTGAATAACCTTATAATTATACACCTTTTTTGTCAAATTTTACCAAAAAAGTGGAAATAATAGCGTTTTTAATGCCCTGTGGTACACTGCGTTGCGCGATGGCGGGCAAACTAAGCCGCAAGAGACAATTCCAACCCACTCAGCGCTATGTACGTGCATGCTAGAAATTGTAATTCAACAGCACAATTTCACACAACGTCACAGGTTTTAGACTGACCTTCATTTCATTGTACGATGTACTGAATGTGGTTTCCTTACACTTTCTGCATTGAATCCCTAAATTGTAATTTAATGTTAAGTATTTAGCCTATCAACACAACTATATGAGTATAATCTCCATTTTTATTGTTGAAAATTGTATTCAAGTCCGGACTAGAATTGTCCATAAACAATAATCAATGATCACTACACATACAAGCTGTGTTGACAAAAAGAATGCTCGAAATTTCAGCATGACAAACGGATTAGGGTCAGACACACTGTAGTTGATAAACCGAAGCAGATTACTGAAAAACTTGCTACAAGTTACAGCTTATATGTTCCTTCAAATGCTCCATGTCGGACCAAACGACCTACATGTAGCCCTAGCTTTCATTAATCCTATCACTTTAGTGCAAGTAATTCTCTCCTCTCTACATATCACATCGTCAGACTTCGAGCCTGTTCAGACAATTGGGCGTACGCAAAAACGACAAGATCTTACGGTTTGAACATAGACTTGGAACATCGTCTGAAAGAGATTTCTATCTACATCATAACACAAGTACAGGGCACGCAACTTTTGTGAATAAACGGTCGAAAATGATGGAGATGTCTACCCTTTTACTTACCAGACGACACAAAAACAGGTCGATTTCGTCGATTTTCAGCAGCCATCTTGTATCAGAGTTCACAAGTCCAACGGGATCATTATAGGGTTCACAGAACCTGAAAAACCCCTGCGGCGTGACCCGATTCTCACGTAACAAAATTTTGAACAGGGACCATTCAACCCGTTTCTGCATGCAATTTTCTTCGCTCGATTTATGAATAAAAATGGTTGTTCAAAGTTCAAATTTTATGCAGATCTTTTCAAACAAAGTTCTTTTATGGCGACTGTTGTAATTAGACTATATATATTTTCTGCGCTCGTTTATGAGAGCTTATTTTCAAAGGTCAGCGTCAGAATGTGCAAGGTCAACATATTATTCAGCCATAAAAGGCTAAATTTGGGATGAGGCATTTTTTGTTTCTAGCTGAGTTGCTGCATTATATATTAAACTATACACAAAACACGATTTCATGTGTCTCTGTCTCGTAATATGAAAATGCGCTTTTTCAACATCGACATGACATCGCCCAGTCCGCCTTTCTGGGTCAGTGTAAAAGGTCAACGCCCTTTGTGTTACACGCTGAGGGGAAATTTAGCGACTGTCAGTGTATGGCGAAGCGAACGTGAAAATCACTCTCGGAAAAGGTGTACGTGAAAAGTGGCCGTTTCACGTTGAAAACGAATGCCAAACGACAAGGGAACGTGTGACATCATCAGAACATGATAGAGCGCGCAGAAAGCATGCACGTTCCGTTCCCGTATGAAATCTTCACCCCTAATATTGTAGACGCTGAGAAATGGGTCCATATAGTCTGTCAGAACAAGCAGGTACTAGTAATCAGTCTGGCGACCTAACACACTTTTGTTTTACGTCTGCGCTTAAGAATTCCGACAATTATTGTGTGTAGATTGTAAACATAAACTCCCAAACATTCTGCAGAAGGCGATCGCGATAGAGTCTTTGAAATTTAGACCACTGTAAGATCCATTAGCTGTAACTTTTGGTCATTTTTTTCATTTTGTTTTTTCTGTGTATCATCTGCAGTTTCTGGTTTGAATGCCTGAACCATGGAGAAATTCCTCATATTTAGCTCATAAATATACCCCATATGAGTATAATCTGCATTGTTATTGTTTAAATTTTGTATTCAGGTCCGGACTAGAATACATTTATCAACAATAACAATGGTCATTTCACATATACAGGCTGTGTTGGCAAGCAAGACACCGGGCATTGGTCATGATGGTCGGATTACAGTAAAATTCTGTAGTTGATACATTGAAACAGAGTAGTGAACAATTAGTCAAAAGTTACAGCTAATGTCCCTTTAAACAAGCAACGTTCTCTTGATACAGCGAAGTGGACAGTTTCACGTGATTTGTGCCAACCTTATGCCATGGGTGTTAAAACGTGGTTTTCAATTTATGTGTACAATAAATAAACAACTGCAAATCTTTTTGTTAAACTTAATTTTTGAGCGACTTTCTGTTCAATATTGGTCTATCACGACACTTTCAATCAACAGCATCATTTTTAAATCCTCCCCAGTTTCCCTCCTCAATTATTCATGACTCCCTAAAGTCCCCCAGAGGTAGTTGTGAAAGTAAACAATATTTATGTTATACCTGAATCGGATATCGTCAGAGTTAAACAAAAAAAGTGAATACATTTGAGGTTTGTTGAGCCTGCTCTTTGCGTTGAGGGATGAGTAGATATTCAGTCTTGGTGTATATTTGTCGTATAAAATAATTAAGAAAAGGTGCATTTATAAGCAGGAAAAAACATTTTCATTAATCGATAAATTGATTTGTTCAGGTATAGACCACAAAGAGAAGACCCTCTCTTGTGTATTGCCAGAGCTTTTTGATATGTCAATTAAATTTTGCTTAATTCGTCTGGCCGCTTTTTGCTTTTATAGAAGTATATTGAGAGTCTGACACAAAAACTTGACCATTTATGTCCCTTACCATTGTCGCTATCTTTCTGATGGCGAAATTCTCAATATTTACGTTTGGTGTCTTTACAGAACGGAGCCAACCAGAGAATTATCGGCAACGTTCAAAGTTCAAGGCAGGCATTTTCCTCATGGTCATGCATGTTCATTTTTCGATTGTATTGAGGTCCCGACGAGTAAATTTATTTATCTTTTTTCATTTGGTAGGGTTGTTATACAAGCCACTGTCTTGGGCCGATCTATCACCGCTAGAGGAAAAATTTCATTGGCTAACAAAACAATGACCCCCCACTAGCGAGTCTTTTATCTCGATAAATCGATTTATACATCCAATTTGGTATTTGGAAAATCTTTGCAAATTAAAAATAGTCAGTGTTTTATAGTTCTTGTTCTTCGACAGCTTAATTCAGGTCTGGAAATTTATTCACAAGTAGATGATAAAATGCTCTTCACACAGGAAAAAGTTGAGTTGACAGGCCCGAATGCTATGTTTTCGACATAGTTTAAGTAGAAGACACTTTATGATATAAGGAACATGAATGATAAGAGTCATCGAAAACTGGCTATTGAAGTCGAACCTTTGTAGGTGAAGTGGTCATTCAGGCGGTATTTCTTCAACAAACAATCGATGCTAAGAGACGCATATCGTCGAACTGAGGTCAGGGGTCGAAAGAAGGATAGTTTCCTGTCGTATGAAGTTAAAGGGATACAGCCGTCGGAACTGCGCTCAAAGATCGTATGGGACCCATACGACCAATGTAAACACTGTATCCAAGGTACGATGGTGATCGATAAAAGTTAAAACATGTCTTTCAGAATCTGCATCGTATAATTTAAATGTTGCAGCTATGATGATGAGGTGTATCGTGTACGAAATAGTATTTGTAAACAAGAAACTCGCACAAGCGCAGTTCCGACGACGGTTTCCCTTCAACTACAGGTGTCAGGCATTCAAGGAGGCTTCCTACATCTAGTCTTCAAGATTCATCAACTGTAGAATTCAACAAACGCAAGGACAAGAGAGAGAAACGAAAGCGTGCACTCAGCGTAGAGTGAAATTTTGTATGAAATATCAATGCGCTTCGAGACCCTTTTTTGAATGAGCCAAAATTTTGATGTTCCCCGCCGGAGTCTCAGAACCTCGGAATAATTATGGTTATACGTTTTAGAGCAAAATCGTCAAGTCAATTTGGCGGGATAATTTTTCACGTTTACTCCGCATATTAGCAAACCATGATCGCTTGTCTGAAGTAAGCGCAAGTCTGTCGTTTCATAGCGGGACTTCTACCATAACACCTCCTTTCCTTTTTGTTACCGCTTGTCTTCGGGTCGTCATGCCGACAAACAAATCTTTAAAGGTGAAAAGGTGAAATCAATTCATTTTTTTGTGTTCAGCATTCGATATGTAAACGTCTTGTAATGGGAGCATATCGATATGGCATTTCAAGAACACCTGTTTAAGAGCGAGTATTTCCTGAACACTATTCTCTCTCTCTCTCTCTCTCTCTCTCTCTCTCTCTCTCTCTCTCTCTCTCTCTCTCTCTCTCTCTCTCTCTCTCTCTCTCTCTCTCTCTCTCTCTCTCTCTCTCTCTCTCTCTCTCTCTCTCAGCATCCATTTTACAGAAGTTTTCCACATCAGTAGGAGGCAAATTTGTTACACTCACATTCACGTCATTCCAGTTTGAGGAAAGGGGAAGTTAGGGTAACGGAGAGTACTGCGTTTACAGTGAACCGACCTACCTTCTTTCAACCCTGCTGATCCTGAACATTTTACTCATGTAGGCCAACTCTGGCGAGATGGGGAAATTTTTCGATTTATCTAATAATTTCCATTGCTAGCACATCCAAAACATGTAACTAAAACATGTTTTACCTGTACTCATTATCTACTTTATTTCGATAAGCTATACGGAGTGTGAAAACTCATTTTTTTTCTACTGCTGCCGTTTTGAAGTTCCATTAGCTTTAACTTTTCATGTACTTTCAATTTTTTTTCTTTTCCTAATTTAAAGTTTCTTTCTACTCTCAAAATCATTTGGAAATCCTAGAGTTTAGTTTGACAACGCACCCTGTATGTGTTATAGCCACAGTGATAGTTTACAATCGAATTAAAGTACGGAAAATATTGTTACTTCTCCAAAATAACTTACAGTTGAATAGTTACGGTGTACACAATGCGTTGTGCTTGCTGGCCACGTATTTCAGTATTTCAACAGAGATTTTATAGGCAGAAGAAGGAAAAACTCTGATCGGTTTCCATGAAAAAAAAATAATCTAAATGTCATTAAAAGTTTCAGCTATTGTATCTATAGTCTAGTTTTCCAATATACTCGATTAATACCTTGAATCGTTTAAGTGTTTTTCCTTAGTGTTTTAAACGAAAAAAAGTCAGTCTGCAAGTATAGACGTCATAAAATGAAAAATATCAGTTGTAACGTGAATTGAAATTTCAGTACAAGTAATGACAATTATGAATGCTTCAATAGGAAATAACCGAGTCAGCGTGTAATCAAATAGTGTGATCTATATGTTTTGTGACAATCCCCTAAAAATACAATTCCTCACAAATTTGAGAAAGGCGCCCGCTGCTTCCTCCTTAAAGCCCCATTAGCTGTATCATTTTTCATTTTGCTAAGCGAGAAATACCATCCTATCTTCGGAAAGATGTTTTGATTAAGTTCCCTTTAATTTCAAATCTTCTTATGGAAGAAAGAGCAAAAACAGACACAGTCAGTGACTGGTTAAATTCGAAGGAGATAATTGATGAAACATAATATGATGCAATTGCTCGGCGTAGTTTCGTTGACGCCACTACCCGCACCGCTATCCAAACGTAACCTAAAAAGTTTGACATGGCAATCTGCATACCCGATCACGTTAATGTCGTCGTCAACGTTTCGCAAATTGAACCATCACGCCCTAAGTAAAAATCGAATGAAAACAAACTTAGCATCTACTTATCTAATGCAAAAACTGACAGTCTGAACGTTGGTAAGCTTTTAATAGCAACATTAAATGGAAACAAAATGTTAATCCTCTTTAAATGGATATATGTTAACGTTGTAGTAACGAAAGTGAGAATAGATTTTACACAAATGAAAGCAATTGCTACAAATTAGGTGAGAATTGACATGTTAATGTACTTGAACAAACAGGAAGTTCAGATATTCAAACATAAAACCGTTTCTTGTTTTTGACATACTAGACGCACAGTTCGCTTGTTAGACTGTTCTGTTCTGTTCTGTGACGTGATCAAAATATATTCATGCTTTGTAAGCTTATTTGTGTACGACTAAAACGCGATGTACTTCCCGTGGTACAATGGGCCCAAGGGACTGATTTTCAGACTCTCAAATTTTTGAAATACGACGCAGATAACGTAAATGAAGTTGGCCTTTCGCCGTCTTATTTTGTGAAAATCAGCACTTCAATTTTCCCCATAGAATATAAAATATGGGAAGCGGCCATTTTGAATTTCGGTAAATGTTAGGCAATGTTTTCGCCTTGAACCACGATTTGCACGGCAACCCCGATTTTTATTGTTGATTATAAAAGAGAATAGTGACGATTTCTTTGAGAATATTTTGTAGCATAAGTTTTAAACTTTAAATTTCGAGGCACGTACCATCTTAACCAAGAAAGCGTCCTCTCGTATTATCATGAAGACAGTTTATAAAAATAGAATCCTTCCATTTTCCTATGTATGGGTATGCGGACATTATTTTTGGGGGTGATACATGATAATTAGACCGACTGCCGTGCTATTTTGAATCAGCGTCCGTACCATATTATCACATCACGTGAGAGGAGATTATCGAGCATAACTGTAACATCACTGTGAAAACGAAAGCTGTGAGACTGCGCGTTGCATGCGAGTTACCTCCAGCTTTAATTTACAGCAGTTAATTAAATGTTGCAAAGGCACTGATGGGTTTTCTACCCAGGTATCCTCGTGTTGTGCAACAGAAAGGAATCAATTTGGCACGTCACATCAGTGCCCAATGAATGATTTATTAAGATATATGCACTTTGATGGTGTGTTTCTTCCTGACCATCATCCAAATGAAGTTTGATAGCATTGTCTGTATTGTAATCAGGTTCAATTACGACCGTGTATTTTCTCAACACTCTGGCATTCCCCCTATTAGCGTGTTTTTAGACGATCAATTTCCGATCGCAATCTCGGCTTAACCCACAACATCAAAAGCACGGTATATATCTTGTAAGAACTTCCGAGTATTCATAATTCAGCGATGTTTATGATCCTTTAAAATTTGAATAAGGGTCATCAAAATCCAAGCATTACAGTGATTGGTGGTGTTCACATTACATCTCAACGCCGCTGTGATTAACTGGAAATTTGCTTCTCCTGCGCAGGTTTTCGGTGTTGGCTAAAGCTGCAGCATTTCTCCTCAAAGCGTAATGTGTTTGCTTCCTTCGAGATTTGTCATCGCCTGAAATTTCTTTTAATAATTTCTTTGATTCAATTTCATTTTTTTTTCATTTTCCTAGTACTGCTGATAGTTGATCAGGCATTCCTCTACAATTATTATTTTTTAACTTTTTTTTATTGCCTTGATTCATTATTTCCTATTAATCACCTATCGACTCAGATCTATGTAAACATTTAAAGTTTACATAAACAGAAAATAAAATATGATTTCTGCATATGGATGAAACACGTTTTCTTGAAATTTCGTTTGCACTAGGTCCACGCCTTAAGTATAAAATCACGAACCAAAATAATGTTAAAAGGTCTAACCTGGGGGAGCAGCGATTTTTCCTTAGGCGACATGTAAATAATATACCGTACAAATTTGAACACAGACATCAAGCGAAATTTATACGACATCAACGTACATTAAATCAATGCCTGAAGCTTGAGTTAATGCATGTAAAAATACAATATAGCTTGGCTTTTATCATTCAACTCGGTGTAGAAGCTTTCATGCTAACTTCTTGCATTGAGCAAGTATCGCTTATTTATATAAGCTGTAATTTTAATGACTTCCCATAATGATTGTTCTTTTCTCAAATATAATTTGTTGTTTTACTCCCAAAAACCATGTAGAAATTAAAGTTTTCAATACATTCTGTATTAAATTTGGTTCACTGAGAAAGTGGGTAATAGAAAATAAGTCGCTTGAAGTAGCCCATCGCAAAACTTCATTATTTCATTCAAAGCTGGTATGTTCATTTTGGAGAGCACAGGTTAGTAGTACATCGTCAACGCATCGGAGTGGAGCTCGAGTCTGCGCAGTAGAGCTGAACGCGATCGAGCTGTTTTTGCTATTTGCCGACTCGAAAATATTAGCGTTCACCGCTCTCATGTTGTGAAAGATCAGAAGTGAACGAGCGACTAGTACTACAGGAATCACAGATCTGAATAAAGTCAAAGCCTGTCTGTCTGTTATTTTCCATGTTATTGTAGACAAATGAATTTTACCTGACTAGAATACACATGACTGACGACATTAAAGTATTCACACGGCTTGTGCCTCTGAGACCAATGCTTTGTATTTCAATGTTCTTAAAGGGAAAAGTAGCAAAATGAAATTAGCCAGAACAAAAATAAGGAAAATACTTTAAAACGGTATTGATATTTTCCCTGTGAAAAGAGTAATCAAAAACAGCTGTAAACATATGTTAAGACATCTAACATGTCCCTGACTTCAAACATGCCCCAGTGTTTTCGGTTGGATTTGATTTCCATGCAGTCTAATCAATATTTATTCATTTCATGGTATGAGGTTGGAGAATTTTAGTATGTCCTCATTTCAGTGTGACTTCAAAATTGTCTATATGACTTCAATTTTATCCCTTGATTTTGGGATAGGTTGATGTTTTAAGATCACTTCACTGGCTCCCAATCGAGCGTGGAATTGAATTCAAAGTCTTATTACAGGTTTTTAAGGCACTTCATGGTCTTGCGCCTATCTATATTATTGACCTTTTAACACCCAAGAGTAATACGCGCCGTCTACGTTCTTCAGATTCGGGCTTGCTTGAGGTTCCGTTTACGAGGTCTTCATTCATATACAAACGGGCCTTCAGCCATGTCGCTCCGCGTTTATGGAACGATTTACCGGCTGATATTAGAATGTGCAATACCATCGATTGTTTTAAGAAACGTCTAAAAACGCATCTTTTCCGCAAGGCCTTTAATTAATTGTCTTTTTTAAGATTTTATACATTTTCCTATGCCTGCATGTTTTTTAGTGTCAAAGGTTTGTTTATTTTTTTACATTTGTGAACCGTTTAGAGCATTTTATGGATTTATTGTATAGAAAAATAAAAAAATTATTATTATTTAATTAAATAGTCCCTTCCTCTTGTTAATTCTGTGTCGAGCTCTATTCTTTTATTTCATTATCAATTCATGTCTTTAATAGTAGCTATTAGTATGACTTCAGAAATGTCCAAATGACTTCAAATTATAAATTAGGTAAATTGTATTTCAACACTGTAGCCCTCCCCATTGTTAATTCTGTCTCCAGCCCTGATTTTGTATTTTTATATAAAACTTGAAGTATTAACTAGCAGCATTTACTGTGACCTTAAAAATGTCAATATAGTTCAAAAGCCTCCCATTATGGGATATATTGTCATACATGAGAACTGGGACATGTTTGAGGTCAGGGGCATACATTTATTGGCTTAACAGACGTATTTATATCACACTTTCTTGGACAATTATTTTGGACTACAGTACGTTAAAAAAAACTCTGAAAATAAATACGAGAAGATTAAATCCCATTCCTCGGCACCAAGCCTGCATCTTAACATGAAAGAATTGTATTTTATGTGTAGCGGAGATCAAGTTATACCCCACGCAGCGACAGACAGACACTCGCCCCAAGGGCTGGAGTGATCATGCTACGCAGAGAAGATCTAAACTTAGCTGTTACGAGGTAGCCGTTTCTTCTAAAATATCATGACCCGAATTTTTTTTTCTCTCCCAGCATCAATTAACTCTGATCTCTGCCAAATTCAATTCTGATCTCTAACTCAAACATTTCAGTTGATGTCTCGACGCGGCCTTATTCGTTTGCTCCTCACGACGACTTGGAAATATAAAGCCCATCAAACTTGGCCATATGTGTTTCGGCGGGATTTGTGGATATTTCAAAGATTGAAGATCTGTGCTGAAGCGACATACAAGTTTGAATTATATACGATATTCTTCCCTGCTGTCTCTTAATTATAAGTGACATATCGACAGTGAATCATTCTAAGAATAAGCATATAGTCAAGGGTCAACTTTGTAAGTTTTTAACCGAAGACATCTGCATAGGACATACTAGACTGACTCGTTGAGATGTTGAAATAAAGAGGTACATTATGACAGCGCTGTCTAATTAGTTGAAACACAATATGGTAAGGAAATTGCAAATGGTAATGTTTCGAATTACAGTTATGGGCGTGGGGAGGGGCGATGAATATTATATATCATTTCATTCTATAGAATAAAATGTGAGTTTTCCATTTCAGTTGATGTCTCGACGCGGCCTTTTTTTGATTTGTTTGTTTGTTGGGGACGAGGATGAAAACATTACCAAATGTACACTAAGTAAAAATAAATGCAAACAGTATATGGTCCTACCTCAGACCCGCCAGATCTGAATTTTTCTCTTTGACATTACTCGAAGATAGCGCTTTTAGCTGCTTCAACATTGACATACCCCTTTCACAGTTATTGGGGATGTAAAACGCACCTCACGTTCGTACTCTATCAACCGCTTTGTGTATTTCACTCGCATTCCAGGGCGTCATCGTTGCTGTGGTTAGTTTCCATGGTAACTACCAGCAGCCGACACAGGCACAAACTAAACGCTACCTTACCGTCATATTGACCCTGTCGATCAGCCATTGTCGATGTAAACAAACGCAATTAAATCAAACCTTTCGGAAAGCAACCGTTTTTAAATCCATAAATAGAAGTTCGATTTTCATCGTCGCTCAGGTCATACAACATGATGAATGAAAGGAACATCTATGGAGGGTTCTTGCGAAACCGTCACTTAAATTTTGTGCCGGTGGCTCCCTAAGTAATGTACGTACTGTTCAAAGAAGATTTGCTTTTAGAACGACGTTAAGTCTTGAAATATCTGGCAGCTGATACAACACTAGTCAATCTAAAGCTTTATTGAAAAGGAAACATGTCTATTATTAGAGAGGGTACCGCTTTCTATACCGATGACTTGCCTAAATGTCCATCTTGTTTATCTTTTATTTATTTTGGAACATAACTGAGCGATAAGATGTGCATCAATATTGCAGTAAATCCTAAATCAAATTAATTTTTACAAGCATTATACAATTTCAATATCAATCTGGTATGAATCAGCAGATCCGTAGCAGTCTGGGCATTTTAAAAAGAATGGTTACAATTTACAGTACGTGTTTTCAGAAAGACTTGCGGCGTAAATATGATTAACGCCATTATTGTGAGTCGCTGACTTAACCTGAGGTCGTTTGTAATTTACGTAAAGCAGGAAAGCCTTTTTAACTCCGATATGAAACTCCTGACAATAACATCGGGTTTCAATAGTGACAAGTGTCTATCTCCGGTCTCTTTGTGGTCTTCCCAAATGTATTATGCCGGCCTCAATAGATAATCCAGTCAAATTTCCCCTACGTCAGATAACTTGTCAAGCCGAAAGCACACGCGCTCAAACTAACGAACGTGGTTATGTAGAGTTATTATGAACGCGATTGACAATATCGAAATACTGATAGCAATGCCAATCATCGGAAATCCTACAAACGCACACGGGTAAGAAGCAAGCAAACTCTGACTCTGACAGACAGAGAGCCTACGAAACAATCAAATCTGTCTGTGAAAATTATCGGAACATCACTGGATATAAACCGGGAAGTGATGTCAGGTCATCCTGAAAGACTTGCTTACCTCAAAAAAAAAACGTCCATCCCAAACCGAAAATAGCGAAAATTACTGACCACTGGAAAACTACCCCTTCCCCGGGTCTGGAACAAACTATCTCCGGTAGTAAGCCCGGTACCCGAAGTACTTCTTCCTGATAATTTATTGATTAGTTTTTGTCGTTTATGAGGGAGTATTTTGATCGACTGGCCAAGTGATACCTGGGGTGTACTTTAGCGATACCTGCAATATATACATACATACATACATACATACATACATACATACATACATACATACATACATACATACATACATACATACATACATACATACATACATACATACATACATACATACATACATACATACATACGTCATGCCAATACAAAGTATGGAGTGAACAAATACAACTGTATTATTTTAAAATGACAACCTTATTATTAATGTTAATATATAGCAAATGCATTTTATTGCTCCATGGAACAAAACCACAAACAAAAGTATGTGACAGGGAAACGTGCATTACCAAGGTGTGTTAAAATATTCGTAATCTTTCAATTTGGACAGTCTGTATAGTTCGAACGAGCGTTCAGCTAGCAATCTTGCTTGACAATAGTTTTTGTTGGGATATTACACAGCTCTAGGAATAAAAAGCAAAACAGGAGTAGACACATCAACTTCAAATTATCGTCAATGTTCCCTATGCTTTAAAGTCACTTTATTGATATGGGTGAGCACACTGTGAAGTCCATCTTTTGTCAAAATGTGCATTGACGGTGTCAAAATTTTCATCCTCAAAGGCAAGAAGACTAAACTGTATATTTTCCAGCTTAAAATTGTGAAAATATGAGTTCCCTCCCATGTTCAGTGTGCCATCGATTTTACAAAAATAATATTATGCGCAGGTAAATAAGTAAGTGTATGGACTTCTCCAGTCTGGTAAAGGACTGTGATTTGGTATTGCTTTCTGTTTTCCAACATGGACACATCGCTTGCAATATATGTATACACAATGTAAGAAACATATTCCCGGGAAAACGTTCCTCGCTGTAAATTCACTTAAGGTACAATGCGCCTCAGTGCCTCGGGGCCTCGCCGATGAGTCAGTACACCGATTACGTCTCCGGATACACAGTTCTCTTCTCGGCTCATAATAACCGCTTTACTGACAAGTACTGTGTTTCAAACCTGTGCAACTAGCTCCTGATATACGAAGTCCTTAATCCCTCAATGCTGTACTGATTTGAAAATGGAGTGTGGCTGCCACTTTCAACGGTACTCTTGTACATACGTAAAGAATGTCCTGTCATTTCATTTTGGTGCATCTTTCTCTAAAAGTCAGTGGTTTGTTTATGAAATAATGAAATGATAATCTAATTGTCGTTACTAGATTTTGTTTGCGGATGCGAGGTACTACGACCTACCTCGTCGTCATTAGGGACTTGAGACGAAAATTCCCCCGTGAACTTTTCATCTTCTTGTTTCTTATCATGTCTCTTGGGAGTCTCTTTCCTGTAAATGTCTAATTCATTACTTTTCAAAGTAGACGATCTTAATGTCGGGCGTTTTTTCTTTCTCCCCATCGCGTAATTCGTCGCTACTGTATTCCGCTGTGGGTTGTAGATCTCGGGTTCCTTCTCGCCTGGTCTCTCCCCGCAAAAGGTCTTCCGCCTACGTTCGAAGGCGCTTTCGACCGTCAGGAACGGAGACCCGTTTGAGGCGGAAGGGGAGGCATAGGTTGGTTCCGAGACTTCGCCGACCCTTTCTAGGTTTGAGCTTTTTGTAGGGCTCGTCCAGGAGTCCTGGGTCTGGTTACTCCCAGAATTGTACTCCGTGTTGCAGTCGCCAGTTAACTCCCCTAGCATGATGACAGAGAGCCGGTGAACACTTCGTTTCCGTTGTTGTATCTCATTCTCAATCTCGTTAGGCGGTATCGCTGTGCTTCTTCTCCTCTCCATAGCAATTTGTGCCAGCTCTTTCTCCGTATCCTTGGTAACAGTTACCGTCACGTTCGGAATGTGGATATCGACAGGGGCAACGGACCCCTGGTTTGGATGCGTGGTGCGAATCGCAGCAAAAGTATCTTGGGCAACGGGAAGTGTCATTTCGCGTTGGATAGGGCCTCGACAACAGATTATCCTCATAATGCTTTTGCAGTACGCTCTGTTGGCAACCGCGTATAGGAAAAAGTTAGAGACAGGGCTTGAGCAGGCTATTATAGCTGCAATTGAGAAGACCACCGCAGGCACGTCGTTACCAAGGAAACCGATGCAAATTGAAATGATGTGAAAAGGCAACCAGGAGACACAGAAAGTCATTAAAACAGTGAACATGAGAGTATTCGTCTTTTGTTCAACTTTGAGCAATTTCGTTTTTCCGACGTGACCCTGATCCATAACTCGAGAGTGCTCTAGGATGACCTTATATATTTGATAGTAGAAAATCGACATCAGTAAAATGGGAAACACAAACGACATTACAAATAGGTAGACACGATATGTCCAGGCTCTATTTAGCCCCGTTTGGCAGAGAACGAGAACTTCGAGACTGTGACTTCCAAAGCCGAACAGTGGCGGAATGGAGCACAAAATTGAAAAGATCAACGTAACGGGCATTAGCAAAGAGGCTCTTTTCAGGGACGAGAAGTACGTACATTTGGGTTTTACAACACTAAGATACCTGTGCATGCTAATGCAAACTTTGGTCATGATGGACATACAGGCGAAGAACAACATAAATAGTGCGCTCAGTTTTAGTGAGAGCGTGGCGCTGGCGTCCATTTCGATGGTATAGATGAGCACCATTGTCGGCAGTCCCACTAGCGTATAGCAGACGTCAGAAATGGCGAGAAAGAACACCAGTATGTTGTTGGGGGTTTGCAGAATGTGGCAACGCAGGAACACAACAGCGGCAGTCCCGTTGACGAGGAGAGAAGTGATGCCAATTAGAGTAGTGAGCATCACGAGGAGAATGTTTAGCCAACTTTGGTACTCGCAGACGTAGTTAGGTGCTCCGACGAGCGTGCCGTTGGAACTCGTAGTCATTGTTGGATCAGCCACAACGCAACGATGAAAACGACAGGTAGCGCAAAGAAACATGTAGTTTTGCTCAAGACTGACACATCCAAGAACGGCTTACTCATACCGTGCATGGTAACAGTCCATGGTAACGATAACACATTGTGCTGACTAAATTATTCGACAACGGCAATTTCCAGTAAAAAATTGTCAGTTTGTCTTCTCTCGCAATCACCACCTTCTCCAGTTACCTCGTTTTCCAATCAGCTAAATATACAGTCAATACTTCCTATTTGGTGTCGCTCCGATGAATGTTGTAGAATGATCATTATTGGCTCTCAGTTCCTCACTGGCAGTTATCGTAGCAGCCAATTACAGCAAACTTTGATCTCGCGTAGTTACAGCCGTGATCTCGCTCGTTAATTGCATCGGAGTTACCTGCGAGAAGAACAAAATATTACATAAACAAACCTGTTTCCAAGCCTTTCCAAATTGTCATGCCATCTTGTCAGCGGCATTGCGTATCAGAAATGCTGACAACTCAATTTACGAAACGCTATATCAGACGCTCCGCAATCAGTACATATAATTCTCCTGTTGAATTATTGAGTGGTGTTTCGATCAATATTTACCTTTCTGGTATTCCCTTAATGACTTCATTTCATGCAACAATAGCTTGCGGGGGAGAGCAAACGCCAAGAAATTAAAATTTGGCTCACGTCCTAGCGAACAAGAAAAGTTCGTTGTTTAATTATTTACTTCGATTATTATTTTGCGTTGAAGGTGAACGCTTTAATAGTTTATCTTAAAACACGGTTTTTGCCCAGGGAGGAAATTTTAAGGGTATGTTGATCAACAGAAGTGAATGAAAGTGACTCAAATGCATATCTATAAAGCACTATGAGGGCAAGATTTTCATGATGAGCAGGTCACTTAAACATAATATGGTAGATCTTGACTGTGAATTTGTGAATTTAAATGTACCCCCTGAATTCAGCTCCGACCTACTTAGCTGGATTATACCAATTCCCTGTGATCTTAGAACGAGTATTACAATAACTGTTCTACATGGAAACTGGATCGATAAACGAATGCACGTAACTATACGTATGTACTTATGTATGTTTGTATGTATGCATGCATGCATGCATGCATGCATGCATGTATGTATGTATGTATGTATGTATGTATGTATGTATGTATGTATGTATGTATGTATGTATGTATGTATGTATGTATGTATGTATGTATGTATGTATGTATGTATGTATGTATGTATGTATGTATGTATGTATGTATGTATGTATGTATGTATGTTTGTATGTATGTATGTATGTATGTATGTATGTATGTATGTATGTATGTATGTATGTATGTATGTGTATGTGTATGTATGTATAGATATGTATGTATGTATGTATGTATGTATGTATGTATGTATGTATGTATGTATGTATGTATGTATGTATGTATGTATGTATGTATGTATGTATGTTTTACGCATGTATGTTATCTCTACTGAAAAATGGAGATAGCATATGTGAGATTACTATCTATTTCAAGCAGTAACTAGGTGAAGTAGTTGCACTAAACAATTTGCAACAGCCACCATGCAGTCCAATTCACTTCAAAGATTAAATTACGATAAACAACCTATTTCTACAATGAGTATTCTCATTTTGCTCACGTAAAATTTGATAAAACAGTCTCCCATAGATACGTGCATTTTCAGATATGTATCGCCAGTATTTTATCGTTAAAGTTATTCACACAGATCTAATAAGGACTAGACCGTTATAATGGAAGTAAGAGATATGATATGACATAAATCCAATTGGTATCCCACAAACAACAAGCAAGTGGTGTTTTTGGGGGGCTGGGATCACCCCTCAAAATAACCCTTGACGTAGGCCTATCGGCTTTGTATGTCGCCACCCAATGGTCGTAAATAGCCTGTGGGTATGAATCATGTGACCGCTGTGCTGCACTGTGTACACTTCAAGATTTCAAGATGGCATTGTCCATTCACGGCCAAGATTCGGCAGACTGCAGCGTAGATAGTGGGATGAACCTTAATCCTATATAACTGCTTGGCCAGCCATATCGGACTAGCCTAGGGGAAGCAGTGATGCCTATTAATTGTTACAAGCAGAACTGAGGCGGCAAGTCCTTTGCACCAGGTCTGAGCCTTTCAACAGTATTCACGTGATTTGTTGTCGTTCGTGGCCATAACGTAAAATGTAGTCGAATAACTTGAAGGAAAACTAAAATTCGTTTATGTATGTAGATATTCTTTTCCCGCCATGTGTTCTCCATAATCTAAACGTTGTTGCTTTGTGCATCAGTCTTTGTTTTGCCTTACTTGACACTGGAAAACTTAAAAACCATTCCATCGTGACAAGGAATTATACCTTTTGGTAATCTTGCCTTTAAATGTATTGTGCATTTAATTCTTAAAGGGGCAGGTTTTCTGTCAGCTTTACCTTCAAACAAATTATTTAACTAGACACAAATATCAAAGGAGAACACCACAGGACTAACATAATCATCAGTCTATGTCAGCAAGCAATATTGCAAAGTCCAGGGATTAGGGATTTATGCGATGTGTTCAGCCAGATGGTTGTTGTCACTCACTTGCATATGATGGTGCTCTTCTTAAAGCAGTTGACGACTCATCATCGTCTCGTTAAGATTAGCGACATCCAGGGACAGAACGTCTTCGCGGTTGTTATGAACACTGAAGAAGTGTGAAATTTATGAAATGTGTGAAATTATTTTTAGCACTTGTCGTCGCCATCGCTTTTATGCATCTGGTTGTTGTCATGGCGTCATAGACCCCCTGAAAAACTAACTTGTTGCAGTTGCTTATTAAATCCATTCGGTGGACCCCCAAAGGGCATGTGGGCGAGGGGTACCTCCCTCCTCCGGCAAGGAAATAGTATTCCGTCTCAAATATACGTATTGGCTAAAACTGCTTTATTTTTTAGAAATAATAGCGTTCTGTGTCTCTGTGTATCCGTCTCTGTGTGAATGTCTGTCTATCTGTCTGTCTGTCTGTCTGTGGACATGATATCTCCAGAATTGCTCGCATTGCGAGCGGGCGCCCTGATATAAGGCATGCAATGGTATCAGGTGTTCCTGAATAAATTACCGAGGCAAACAAGAATTACATGTTTTCAACACTCGAAATAATACAGGCAGAACTTTACAACTACGCTAAAGTGAAATATGTATGGATTGCTGTCAATAGAGCCTATCAACAGAGGTGAATACAATAGGATACAACCGATATTAATTAATCTCTTGGTACTCCACGCGACTGTGCACATAAAACGACGCTTTCGACTCGAAACTCGAGAGCAGCAACACCTGGTTACTATGGTATCGCTACTTTAAAAAACACGAAATTATTTGTGACGAGGAAATTATGTGATGACTTGCATTCACGCAATTTACCGCCGAGCGTTGAATAAGATATTAGGGCTGTGTCACACACAAAATTGACGACATTTTGTTATTCCTTAAAAATTTAGGAAAATTACCACAATGGGCTCACCAACAACTTCTTTGTTGAGTTTCCCTTGATGCCAAGGGACTCGGCGTCCAAATTAAGCTGGCTTGCACGTCAATAATTGCCATGGCATTTCCCAAATTTCCAGCAAATATTGGCCAGTGTACGATTGCCGTTTATATTTCAATTGTCTGACCAAATTTGGCACCGCCAACATCGAAATCCCGACTGCATCGAGATTGCTCTGCAGTGTTGAGTGAAATCGACTATCTACACGAACCAGGCGTGTTCGTTGTTGTGTATCCAGTCTAAGGGGTATATACTGGCAATACACAATACAATGTTTGACCTAAAATGTCAAATTTTAGTTTGTTTTGATATTTGTGTGGCTCGCTTGCGTCAGTTATTAACCCTTGAAATGAAAGTTATTTGTAACATAATTCCAAATTAAGACGTTAATAACACCGAGAATTAAGTCTTTCTGTTATGAGGTGTACAATATCCTTAAAAGTGGACAACTTATACCTTCATCGTTTATAGGTCCCTAGAAATACAGTTCGTCAAGTTTCAAGACAATTTCATTATCAACCGGAGACTTTTTGTGAAATTGAAAATTCAATGCACGTGACGCGGATGCCTGTCTCCATGGATACTGCAGATGAGGTTTACCGCAGACCTTCGACACAGGTGCCGACAAAGTTGCTTAGCTGGTCTCAATGACAGCTGTTGCAATTTCTTGACCGAGGGTTGGGATTTTTCTAGTTTCCAGTTCGCCATCGTAAGTGACTTACGTCTGGAATTTCTGTTGTCCCTTACCTTGGGATACCTCAATGTTGCCAGGCCACCAACGGAAAGTATTTGATATCAGCTATCAAACGAGTGGAGAACTTACGCGCTTTCGACAGAAGCTTTTTTTGTACACATAACGTGTGCATATTCATGGACGGATATACGTGATGCATTCTCAAATAGCATCTTGTATTTTTCAGATTATGTCATTGAGATATAATCTTGATGTTCAAGAGAATAAAAGTGCACGATGCAAGTCAGTGTCGTTAATGCCTGCTACACTTCTGTGATATTCACACATGTGTACTGCAGTAACACATCCCTAGGTGAGCTACTGTAATTACGCGTTGTGCCAAACAAATACTGATAAATTGTGTTTTGCTTTATGATGCCATATGGATAGGGACTCAACGAAGGTAATATAGAAATCGCCCGGGAGAAACAACAGCTAATGATGTTCTCTCGGAATAAGTCTGAGCCTGAGAGTTGTGGGGTCGTTTTCAGGTCGTTTTGTCTTAGTCATTAGGAAGACTGGTCACGGTATTAGCAACTACCCTCACTAGTGTGATAGAGTCAAAACACGAACACTGCCAGTGAAAAATACCGAAAGTAAATGTTTCGCTGAAAATCTACCTCTTTAAGCGTGATTTAATGCCACCTTCGGAAGGCGCTTGTCGATCCCCGCTGCGTTGTAAAACGTAAGAGAGTTAGCAAATCACCCAAAAAGAAGATATATTGTTGGCTTTATAAACAGGAGAACGATATAGTCATAAGTTTTCCTTCTCACAACATGACATGGTCAATCGAAGTAAGGTTGCTCTAGCAAACTACGAGATATCATTCAGCGTTACGTTCGCACAAATCAAATATAGATCGGGCAAATACATCCAACGGTTTCGACTCGGACATCGGTTATCTGCATCGCTGTGTGTATCATTTTCAACGATTAAGGCCGCAAACAGCCTGTACAACGTATCTTTTATACCCTCAGGATTGATTTTAAAAGATTCGCGATTCCATCGCCTTGTTTCAACTTTGGGCATCATGCACTGTTAATCGGTACTGACTTCGCGCTGTGTGAATTTTGCTTAGCAATATCTAATGAGAGAGGAAGAGGCTTTCCGCCAAAATGAAGAGAGTAGCGTTATAGCTCGTTCTGGGTACATTAATTGTCGTACACACTCGAACGTTCAGAGCACGCCTTCCTTTAGCGCTTGAGCTCCGCAATTTGAAGTAGACGCATAGGTATACACGACTGGCATTTGCCAATCTCTGGCGGTTCTTCATATATGTAAAATGGTCCTAAAACCGCCTTTCTTGGAAAAATTGATCATTTCATAGTAGTTATTGATTAAGGTCTGTACTCACCTAGCTGTTGTATAAAATAACGAAGATGTTTCCCGCTATGTTGTTGCGCATGCTTTTGAATGAAACGGAGTGAGTAATTTGTACGACACAGAGAACCAGTGCTCGGTGAATGTGAGCCTCACTTTGTGTCAGGACTAGTACGCCACGATAGCTGTCACGTGAACGAATGTGCCAATCAGTGCACACTGAGATTTGTTTAACAGGCATTGCCTTTCGCCTGACCTGTAGTGTAATTGCAATTCGGAGATTTGAAATTAGTTGGAAGATGTATGACCGCAATGATAATCAATAGGTTTCTTCAATTTATGAGGAAGCAGTGAAGAGTTGAAAATAGATGTAACACGCCTGGCTGGTGACTGTCAATTGGCCACTTAAACATTAACATGTCACTGATAATGGCATAATGCCGATTGAGCTTTCTGAACGTATGTTTAGCAACGGTTACTTCATAATGAGAACTAAAATTACTTGGGGGTGGGGGATTTTAAGTGAATCGCAAAATTGTCAAAGGCATTACTAATGTCAGTCGATTAAATTTGATTTACATGTAACTGAACGTTGTAAATTTCACCCATCCCTAGCGACAAAGTTCAAATTAATGTAGACCCCACGGAAGACACGGTACAGTCCCGCTCTGTGAGAGTTAACTGATACTTGGCTTGGGTAGCTAAGGTTTTCTTCAAAGCAGGTCGAACGTGATGCCATGCAACCATGTCGTATGACAAAATCGGAGAAATTGACACGCAAATTCCAATCATGATGAATTGAATGAAAAGGAGATGCAGTGGTATCGTATGCACATAGAGATATCTAAGTATCTAAGTTATGTTGATTAAGAGAGAAAAAACGAAATAGAAGGATTGCAGATTAAAAATGATCATGTACATGTTGAGACTCTAACAGTTTAACGAATTGTCATAAATTCGATCTAAGGGTATACGGTCTTTGCCATTTGTTTTGGCATTATAACGTCGTATTCAATAAGTAGGCGACAACCTATCTGGTCGGGGAGAAAAAGTGACACTTTTTGTAGATGAGGAAAGTAAGATGATCAACAGCGTTCGCTGTCCGCCCCCCCCCCCTTGCAAAGACTACTGAGTCATCAAAACACGCCTGACTAATGGCACTTCTGAATGAGTTATGACAAATATGAGTGTCCGCAAGCGATAATGGATCAAACAAATTGTAATCGAATTGAAAGACATGTGTAGTTCCATACATTGTCAAAGTAAAAATCTCTTTAAAAATCCATTCTGACATTTAGTCATGGGGGGCATGAAAACTTTGAACAAAATCGTACCAGTCTGCCTTTCACCCATATTATCATTGAACACAATGATGTCCTCAAGGTCATAGCATTTCTCAGCTGTCGATATTTGGTTTCAATCGACCTGTGCGTGTGAGAGATGCAATGTCTTGTCGATTGCAAATGAATGTGTAGTGAATGTGTAGGTTAGAGACGAAGGCGGTGCGAGAAGAACACGTGCTCATGCGCAGACGGATCTGAGCGAACGAATGGATAAACTCCGTTGTGATCGACACCAGGCCCATCGGGACTATACATTAAGGGCCCAGTAATGCTGGAGACATGACATCGGCCACACAGTGATAAGGTCGAATTCACAATTATCACGCAGCAAACGACAATCACATCTCAAGGGACAGGCACTTTCCTTCAAACAGTTGTCACTATCTCGTAATGATGGCCAGGTTGACACATTTCCACTAGACTGGGAAACCATAGATCCTTTAAAATTTTTCTAGGGTTTATGGCGAATCCTACTTTTCTTGAGACAACCAAGGGTTATTACCTGATTTATGAATGATAAGTGTGTTTCACAATTTGTTATAGCAGCCCTTATTTCCCCAATTTAGATGACCAGGGTTGCATATTTAATGAACGATGGCAAAACTTAGTGTCATTGTCTGTAACAATGTCACATATTGCAGTATTGTGGGAGTATAATTCGTGTTAACGTCCAACTCCTGAATTCGAATTTCTACTACACTGATATACAGCACTTAAAGGGCCAATATAGGTATGACCACTAATGATTTTTCGCGCTCTATTTTGTTTTCAGTCTTGTCAAGTCAGTCTGTACTCGTGCAGACTACATTGTGATCGTTGACAAGTGAATTCTGGTCCGGATTAAAATTCAAACGTAAAAAATAACAGCGCATTTAATCGTATAGAAGCTGTTTCAACGTGCTTTGGGGAGTAGAACAAGAAAATGTAATCTATATACAGAACAAAAATAGTTCAAAAATTACCAAAAGTTGAAATTACTTGCCCTTCATATATTACTTGAAAGTTCACCGTGCCAGAGGAAAATGATCAGGTTCATCTATTTGCCTCAAGGTGCACAATTACTTTGAAGGTAATCGGAATGTATGGCTATTCATTATTATGTTATCATTTACGCATATCGCTATCTCATCGCTGCATTCCATATTTTATGGATCGATAGAAGCCAAACACTTTTATTCCGCAAAACTAGTATTTGAATACCGCTGGTAGAGTCTATTTTTAACAAATAGAAGTTCTTCTCGATCTTGCAAAAGAATAAACAGTTTAGTTTCCCATTCTACTTGAGATTGAAGCATGGCTTAACACATTCTTAGCTGAAAAGTCAATCGAATTTTTTGTTACAGAATGAACTCTACAGCGAGAATCTCCGATGTTCCATGAGAAAATTTGTTGAAAGTTCACTGGATCGAGGATTCTTACGGTGTCTTTCTCCGTTCTGTCTGATTGGATGCTTGCCTTGACAATGTTTTAGTCCGGACGACTTATTTTTTACAACTGTACACGAAAAAACGGCAGCAACACGTAGACTCTGAGCCAATAGAATTTCAAAATCGTATACTTACGATAAATAATAACATCAGAATTTTAATCTGTTCATTGTTTTGATCACATCACGAGATTTTCATAAATTTGTTGATGTTACTCATATTTTAAGAGCCATGGGCAAATTAAACTTTCAAAATCGCTTTCATGAATTTGACATCCCTAAAAATCGTAAAACTTTATCAAGGCGAAGTTCCTGAGGGCGATTTGGTCGTTAGGACTCTGTGATAAGATAGCCTAATAAGACGAAATTTTTTTATTACCATGTATTTTATCTGGTTGATAAATGCCATGCCATTACATTAGGATATCAAGAGGAAGATATAACGTAATGGACTAAATCTATTAAATGTTGTATATGTTACTCTCCTTTCCATTTCAAAAGTCTGAAAAGCATTCCCCCGGGGCAAACTTCAAATCAGAGATTCGAGTCCTTTTAATCTCTTTCGTATCGTTTTACATCAGTCAGAATCGGAAAACGGAGATATTAGCCATTATAGGGCAATATACTCTTGTGCCATATGAGCGCTGAATAGCAGTTGATTAGGCGACATAAAGGGAAGCAGTCGTCGGAACTGCGCTCGTGCGAGTTTCTTGTTTACAAACAATGTATTTCGTGAACGATATCTGGATGCACCTCATCATCATAGCTGCAACATTTAAATTATACGATGTAGATTATGACAGACATGTTTTAACTTTCATCAAGTACAATCCTACCTTGGATACAGTGTTTGCATTGGTCGTATGGGTCCCACGCGACCTTTGAGCACAGTTCCGACGACTGTATCCCTTTAAGCGAAGAGTTTTCGTTCGGTTGTCGACATGATTTACGCTTGCATTCCTCCACAAGAAAACTAAAATTGGCAATGGTGAATTATCTCGTGTGTAGGTGTTATCTTAAGGGCAAGTAAATTAAATGCGGATAAATACAGTTAAATCCGGTAAATCTACGAGATTTTGATATCCAACCGACCACAAATTGCAACGGAATCTTTTTCTTTCAGAATGCATTTTTGAGGGGTACCAGAACAACACGTTAAAAGTTTACTGGATCCACCCAGGGGAAATATATATGTTTGCATAAATCAAATATTGCTGACAGCGGGCCGACAAAATAACATATTTGGCCATATATCACATAGTAAATCAGCTATTTCAGTGATTTCAAAGTGTAGCATTATTATTAAGTACGGGGATCCTTTTTTGAGATATGTTTTACATAGGCACTTTGATAATTTGCATAAATCCAAAATGGCTTCCAACATTCCTACAAAATATTTTCGATCATGAGTCAGGTATTAAATAATTTTAAGGTTTAAATATATTTCTTTTGCATGAAGAAACATTTTTGAAGATCACTGTGTTACAAAAGCACTTTGATTATTTACATAAACTCAATATGGCTGCCCAATTAAAGTGGCACTCACACTTGGTAACATTTTTAAAGCACATTTTTTTAATGCCAACGGTCGATATTTGACGAGGCAACTTCGTGCGGATCGCGAGATATCGATAAAAACATGTCTTCAAAAAAGTAAAAGTTTGAATTCTGGTGGCCCACCTAAATTCAGCTTCCGAACATCGAACGTTCGGCACTGGGGCCGTTGTCAACTAAGCTATGGAGTACGAGTCTACGCTGACGCTGCTGTACGCCACAGTACCACTGGCGTCGGTGATCGGTCATGGCCTGTGGGAGAAAGCCGAGTCTTACTGACTTGGCGTATAAACAAAAAACAATTTTTGCTGATTCCACCAGAATCGGCAAATGATTCCACCAGAATTGGCAAAGGTGACTAGCACAGATACGTGCGGTTGATACATTATAGCGGCCGCCGCGTAATATGCATAGATGCATGCCACGCGCGCATACCACGCGCGCGGCGTACTGTGTGGCAGACGACAAAATGTAGTCATCGGAGGCGGCTAATATTTGACATGTAAAAACTGATGTTTATGTGGTATTGGTTAAAAATATGATACAACTGATTTAGAATAATGAAAACAACAGAAACTAATGACTAGTTTTTAAAAACATTCCTGAGGTAAAGGCATAATGCTGTATATAAAGTCTTTGCAGTGGGAAGAAAATTAATTGCGTCGTTCGAACTTATTGTAGACTCCCTAGAATATCGTCAATCAGCACAACAACAAACCTTCGGGGGATTTCGGGTCAAAATTAGAACGATCGTAAAACTTCGGGATGTGAAAAATACGCTCGGGAAATGACATGTTTAATTCGATATCTCGCGATCCGCGCGCAGTCGCCAAGTCAAGTATCGACCGTTGGCATTAAAAAAATGTGTTTTAAAAATGTTACAAAGTGGGAGTGCCTCTTTAATGACCCATTGCTAATAGCTTCTAATATTGTAAATAAAGTTATTGTATATTTTTTAGCATTAGGAATCTATTATATCGAAACTATTAAGTCTTCGGACATTAATTAAAATTATGGAAAACATGATTGTTATAAACTTATTTATAAGCAATAACGATCCATTTGAGAAGGAAACATAATTTTAATCAGTATGTGTCGAATCCGGATGTGAGAAAATTCTCCATAAATATACTTCTGACTGGAAAGACATAAATGAATTATCAAAGTCTTACAGAAAGTATATGCTGACACGCTTATACTATTAAGATGTAAGAAAATCATGTCATTCTAATTACTTTGTGATACTTTTATCTCTGGCAACTTTTACAGTGATGATTGTTAGTCTTGTGATTCGTAATTCTCTTTCTAAATGTAACATCGGATATCATTAGTGTACGGCATTATTCATAATTTGTATTGGTGCTTAATACTACATAGTGACATAAGATGTCTGTAATGTTTACAGTTAAAGAAAAACACACACGATGTGATTAGCTCGGACTAAATCCCCTTATGATTGACGAGGGCATCATTAGTGCATCCCTCTAGATGAAAGCAAGAAGTGATCGCACATAACATAAAAACATACAACAAACACAACAAAACTAACAAAAACACAGAAACAAAAACATAGTGTGATCAAAACAACGAAAATTAAAACTTCCCTGCTGACGTGCAGCTAAAGGTGATATCTGATTGGTCGATTGTCTCTATTCACAGCAACTTTGGGAGTCTATTCGTATTTTCCAATTACAACGGTAAGATTCAGCCAACCAAATTGGATAACAGCTTCCGAGATGCTGCACGTTAGCCAAAACTTAGCACTGTTGTAAACAACACCAGATTCATAAAAACCTTACCAACACAAAAACTCACAAACATTGAAATCTGCAAGTTTGCATACGGTTAAAATTCATTCACACACCTACTCGTCCTTACAGAATCTATCCGTTACACAATACAAACAACTAAAGCTGGAAAATGACTCTTCGATACATTATGAGACTTAAACAAACCTATTTCGGGTCAAACTGAAAGCAAAATGCACCTCACATTCAACAGAAAAAAAACCCAGAAAACTATTTGAAGACTACGAAATCGCGAACTGTAATTAATGTGAACATCCCCTTCAAAAACACAAAAACTAACATGATACTCGCAGAACGCGAAGCATCGGAATTGCTATCGATAAATAAGGAGATGTCCATCAAACCATTTGATAAAAGAACGAGAACAACAGTTCTATGATGCCGTTCACGTGATTACATAAGAGAATATCAGCGACAACTGGGCGATCAGCGATGCTACACAAAAATGATATTGAGGAGTCTAAAGTAACATTTCATATGCAATTGCGCAACACACTCAAATTAGTGTTACCCAAATTTAGATAATGCCAAAATATACACAATCGTGTTCAGATTAATCAAGAAGGTTAAAGGTCGAAATATCGAATGCTCAGTTCCATCGAGTAAATTCAGGCTTCCTAAACTCAAATACGCACTGCTAAAAGTCGAATAATTCTGCAACAGGTAACAAACATGTACAGCAATAGGTAATCGAATCTGGCGTTTTTGGTATCTACCGAAAATCCACCTAAGTGTCAGAATATCCACACGCAAGAAAAGACTCGCTGTGAAATACAAATGCCTTCGATTCGTGGCTTGACCGGGTACGTATGCTTGTTGGTTTCGGAGTCGTGGGTGGTAATTCCATACAACACGATTGGAACTAATTTGGGATAATTGGATTTTCATATTTTGCAAATTTCTCGAAAGTGTTAGGTGCCATATAGCTGAATATTGCAATATCGCAAAGTACTCATAGAAGCAAGTGTGTAATATAAAAAGAAAAGCAGATGAGATAACATTTGTAGATTAAATCGATATTACTTCACTATCCAATTATCCAATGGTGTTATTCGCATATCAAGTGCATGCATATCTATATAGTTTCAACTCATCCAGCCTCATTTGACTTTCGAGATCTATTTTGATATCAATTCGTTCTCCAAGAACGATAAAAATAAATTGAAATCATTTACATAGAGTGTTTTCTCCGCCGATATGCCTTATCAATGATATCTGCCCATATCGTAATAAGATCCCATAATAAGTGGACGAGGTTTTATCTTCAAAGTTGTAAGAAATTTGGTGATGCCAAAGCGAGCATACCTCAAAATTGCCTAGACGGAGATCTGCGTATTATGAGTTTTGAATTAATGAGCATGATAAAATCACAACCTGGGTCAAAATCACATGTTTTAATCTTCGCATCACAAGCCAATTGCTATAGCTATAGCTATGTTCAGCTATAGCGATTTGTTTCTTTAATTTTCTCTTGTCAGTTGTTTCTTAATGTGATACTTGATACTTTGTTAAAATAGCATATATGCCTTTAAATCAACAGCCAGCCGCGAAAACTTTCCAGTATAAATAGTATACGGTCTTAATTCCTACATTGATGAGATCGTTCACATACTTCAAATACTATTACATCTCCATAGCGTGTATCTTCCATGTATTACGTGCCAATAAATTTTAAATAATCTAGCCATCTATCTCCTGTAACGCTTGAAGTGCGACATATTATTTTTTCATTCGTGCACACTATAAGCTTATTAATGTCTGCAGCTTAAGTTTGCAAATCATGGCGATGGTGAGTATTAGTAAACAAATAATTTTGTACATCTCGGATCTTACACCGCATATAATCTGTCTATCTATCTCTGCCTTTTTACCCTTTTTGTATGTTCGTCTATTTATCTATCTTCTGTGTTTCCATCTGTGCACATAAGCTTATCCGTCCACACGTACATTCTTGCGTGGAAATCTGGGGCGTACTTTTTTTTTCTATATCACCACTAGTCGGTTATGTCTTTTAAATCATTTGTCTATGATCCCAAGCAAATTGCATGCTACTAGATACTACTTGCTTGGCGCCGTTCAAACGGAAATTATCAAAAGATGACTCAAATGCACATTTGTTGCGCCAATGACGAATTAACTGTTGCTTTCTTGTGTGTCTCTATGTGCGTTTGTGTATATTTGTGTGTGTGTATGTGTGTGAGAGTTGATTTTATATCCCCGGACACACGGAAGTATACGAATTGTTTAGCCTTTCAATTGATGTCGTCGACGACATGCAGTAGGGCGCTATTTTCACATTTTCACCAAGAATGTTGAAGTGTTCTCAATGGACTCGAAGAGCTCGATCATGTAAGTTCGACGGGAGATATCACAAAAGGTGATAAAAATGATTGGCAATAAATCAGCTGCAGAATCCTCTCGTGAATGTTTGTCATCTATATCATCATCCCTCGTTTCACAGTGATAATTCCTTTCAAAACTGTTCCCCCCGGAGAATGGCTTAGTCTCCACGATTGCGCGAATTATGGTGTACTTCGTCGTAATCCCAGCGGAAAGCTATAGTCACTGTCCTCACGTCATCTTTGCCGCGTCTCTTTCTGGGATTACGAATCTCTCGTTCTCTTCGAAATAGAAAGAGGTCACCTGTACCGTGTTGCCTAATCTTTCCAAATGGATGGTACGATTGATTTGAGCCAATCATTTTAGAGCGACGAATTAGAACCCTGGCAATATACTGCAGAAAACTGTTCTAATAGTCGTTCTGTCGTGGCTAACCACTTACCGTAAGGACATTTGTTGTAAACTGTCTCTTACACCACATACGGTATTGAGACCTTTATTTTTTGTAAGAAAAATACCATAACTATTAGTTTTAGACATCTCAACTCGTTAATGTCATGATTGAATTTCAAATCGTCAGAAATGTCTCGAAAGAGCGATTATCCGACCAAAAATCTTTCTTTACTCGCATATAGTGTTTTTCTGAAGGCATGATTAATTTGTAGAACACAATTGTTGTTATTTTGAAAATCGCATGTATCTTTTTAAGATAGAACGTAGCCGCAGAATGTGAATATTTTTACACTAAGGTAGAACGCGCTTCAGTTATTCGGACTCTCAAATTTTTACAATTCTTTTCTGATCTACCACTTGTGGGGGTTCATTTTAAAGCTCTTGGTGTAAGAAAACTTTGTACAGGCTTAGTTTATCGAAATTCGAAAATTTAATTTTTCTGCATAGAGTTAACACAGGGATTGCGGCCATTTTGAATTTTAAATATCGACAAATCTTTGGTTATTTGTTTCTCAAGTACTAAACTTTG
Source organism: Ptychodera flava (assembly GCF_041260155.1). Lineage (NCBI taxonomy): Eukaryota > Metazoa > Hemichordata > Enteropneusta > Ptychoderidae > Ptychodera > Ptychodera flava. Next base: position 35,998,529 of record NC_091936.1, read on the forward strand.
CTTGCTGATCCCCCCCCCCCGGCAGATTTTTATTCTTGATTTTGAAAGACAATGGTTGAAAAAAATTTTTAGGAAAGTTTGTGCAAAAGTTAAGGTCTTTCACTTTCGAAGCGCATACTACCTAGACATACGAACTGAGCAAAACGGTGTCTTACGCAGTAAAGATAGGTTTGAGGAATAACAGTGTGCTGTATTGTGTTTGCAACGTTTCAGGATCTCTCTCCACTCTGTGAGGAGTTACCTTAAGAATAATTACAAGTAAATAAAAAGGAAATTTGCTATCAAATTAGTACAAAAAGTACAAAGCTTTCTTTAGCAACGTAAAGGTACAAAAAATAGTTAAATACTGCATACTACGATTGCCTTTGAAATTCAAAAGCTATAATACAAAAAATATCAAAACGTTTTATGGTTGTAAATTCCCTCATGGATAACAGACGCACTCAAAGTCAGTATAGGCCTATTCTCGATCGGATTCGAACTCATAACGTAACGTATAGGTACTTCGTGCACCTAGCAAAGACAGCATAGTTAAAACTATATCAGTCAGACGATATACTCTGAGACAAGCCGACATCTTCGCCAAAGAGGTCGTAAGGGCGATCGACCCAATTAGCGTGCGTTTGAGGGTCATGTTTCAGATGTTGGTTAAATTTCACATGATATACATGTATGTAAGGTGATTGCCTACGGGTATGTTCCCAGTCACTCGCCATCGTAATCAAGGTTTGCTGGTGGTTATTCGAATCCGGCTTGGTACTCCATTGCTGGTACCACATTTATATCAATTGAGCACGTTGACCTTCGAAGTTTAGAGAATAATCCAAACAGACATGTCATCATGTCACTGTGACCTTTCTTCCCTAGTATGACATCTGAAAAACGGGTCAACATTATAATCACACCTTGCCACGGATACAACAAGCGTATCAGTCGTCTCCAAGGGAAGTAATTGCATGAGTGGAGATAATTTGAAGGCACATTTTTCACGTTTTTATTGTCATCAATTACAGTACCAAGCGCTAGGTTTGAAATTTGATTGGCAGTTTTCCTGTATTTTGTAGATGAAAGCTGCGCGCTCACGGTTTCTGGACAAAACTACATGCGTACAGATACTAAGAACTACCTTGAAATACAGCTAGGGGGTTTCGTTCATTGAAAACGGAATCATTGAGAACAGTGTTCCGAGTTTTTGCGAGCCTCAGTATGAAGCGGCCTTTTGAGACAGGTGAGGTCAAGCCGAGACTGGCAGTCAACCTGAGGCGTAAAATGAGTAATTGCTATCGCTACCCATAATTTCTTACGATATTGAAAATACACCATGCAATGAGAAACCTGGTTGTCTGTGAATGTGGGCAAGTACCGATGAATTGATCGAGTCACAACGTGACAGGTACAATTATTCGCTGTTTGAAGGTCAAATCTATGTCTAACTTGAGTATCAGTTTCAGGCTCGTAACGAATTCGTAAATTGCTCGCAGAACTTGAAACCCACGTTTAGATTCAGAACTGCCGACGGCATGACGCTTTGCTGCAGGAAATGTAACTAAATTTGCAGCCGTAGCAGCAACTGTGCTGCCTTCCCACTTTTCCCTATTGTTATTCCCACCTTATGATGAACAAGCGCTTTGCATATCGGCAGGTTTAAGCAAATGCGACTCGGACATGACATTGCACTTGAAATCCTCGGGGAAAAAATAAACAAAATTCATCAGTGTTCATTACTTCCTTATTTATCAGTTTCACCCTTGTTACCGTCAGCTAAAATGCTCACTCTCGCTTTTATCCTTTCTGATATCCATACATTATAACCCCTTTTTAGCAATACGTGAAAGTGTAGTTTACAGATAGCAACGTAAATATTTACTACTGGTGCACGGAAAAGAAAATTTTATGCTCTTTGGATGGTTCCTTGCAACGAACATTTTTTTTGCGTCGTTGTCTTGGTTACACATAGACACTCATTGTTAAACTTCGTGCTCGGCCGCCTAGGAGTACCGCAAGTCTAGAAAAAAAAGCAGTCTTTCTTTTTTTTTCTTAATGACACTCGCTAGATTTCTGCTCACACAATCCGCATTGCCATAGATACATCAGACGGGAACGAAACGGTAAGCCTGGACTACAGAATGAATGTATAGAACAGCTAATAGGTCTGGCGGGAATCTAGTCGAAAACAGTTTTATTTCTGTACAAACACTGCTGTGACGCACGGCGAGTTCATAATTCAAGGCTCACTGTCGCTCACGGCGGCCGTTGACCGCAGGGGTATGATTACACAACCGAAGAGAGTACTGTGGTGCAAAGTAATTTACAGTCCCCCGCATACGAGTATCTTGAACGAACACGTCGGGCTTCAACTGGAGCGAGATAAAGCAATTAAGGGAAGACCCACAGAAACCATCACACGGTTCGGCGTTTGCAATTCACTGTAAAATCTCTTGAATAATTCACTTATCCTCCCTCCCGTAACCTTTCCGACCCAATGCCCCATGAATTAAACATTGATAATCGTGTTCACTACGGTTTCCATGCAAAACACAAATATTATCCCCGCTTTCCTCTTTCACCTTCTCTTAAACGGCTGGCCCTTTTCACTTTTGTCTCGTCAACTTCAAAACTTAAACAGGAATTACAGTGTCTACTCTCTACATTTCCCAAATGGTTATACCGCTCGATGTATTAAAGGTATACTGTCACCTGTTCCAATTTTGCCACAGTTACCACGGGAAGAAAATCTAACCAATCACATATTTTAAGCGGGTGGCCGCTTTTTAAAAATAGCGCCCTCATATGGGCATTTTAAATACCAAAGACCGCCCCTTTGACCATATATGGGCATTTTTACATTACAGGTGACTGTATAACTTTAATAAGTAAAGGATCACCATCAGCAATTTCTACCCGTTGTTGTAAACTGTAGACTCAGAGCATGAAGTTACCTCTCGCACAGGGAGAGTTTAAGGGAGGCGGTCGTCGGAACTGCGCTCAAGGTCGATAGGGACCCCTACGGCCGATGTAAATACTGCATCCAAGGTACGTTGGCGATTGATGTTAGATAAAATATGTCTGTCATAATGTACATCGTAAACTTTAAATGTTGCAGTTATGTTGACATGATGTATTTATATATAGTGCATGAAATACATTGTTTGTAATAGGAAAGTCGCTCATGCGCGGTTCCGACGACCTCCCCCCTTTGAATAGTTACAAGGGGTGTGTGTAAATAAGTGACCATATTAGGAGTAATTATAACCCACGGTTCTTTAGAAAAAGAAAGAGTTGATGATTGTAACCTAAGTTTTCTCTCATTTTGTTTTCTTTCGTTTCCATTTAGACGACTTTCGTCTGACAGAAATGAATTATAATTTCGTATACATTTATATCTGGTCGTAACATGACACTTCTACTGCTATAAAAGAAACACCTTAAAGACTTAATGGCAGCAAAGAATATCGTATACACGGTGTTTTATCTTGTCCGCTCGTAAAAACGTTTAGTCTTGTGTCGGTATCATGTAATTCCCTCACGGATGACGCTTCCGATTACGCAGTAGTTTCGGACAGGTGCTGTATTCATCACTCAACGTGCAAACTTTAGGTAGATATATAAGTTTATTGCTCTATTTTATCAAATCAGTGTACAGGACATTGACTTGTAGCCATATACAGGAGTTACAGGGTTAACTGTCCCATCATCACCGGTCTGAAAACGAGGCTGGTTTCTTTGTGACGGTGCTTGAAATAGGTGAGAATATTGTGATGACATTTTTACCGTTGAGTAACAACATTTTCACGTTTTCCATGCTATTGGTGTGAAATATCGTAACACAAGAGGCTTCAGAATTCTTCAAGTTTCGCTCATACTGCACTTACTTTTAACAAGTAAATGGGACATGACAAAATTTCTGCATTGTAATCACCCTGCAAACGGTGTGAAATCAAAAACATGAAGTGATAGTGTTCAGAGAGTTTCTCCGTTTTGAAGTTGATATTTTTTTTTACGCCTCAAAAATGAAAGATTGACACGTTTGCTCAAACTTTACTCACGGAATCTTTCAAACCATTCTCTTTCAAAACCAATAATCAAAATCGGGGTCAGCATGCAAAGTTTGGTAGTAGAGAGACAAATTACCAAAGATTTGCCGATATTTGAAATTCAAAATGGCCGCCATCACTGTGTTGACCCATAAAGAAAAATAAAATTTTCGATTTTCGAAAAACTAAGACGGTGAAAATTTTTCTTACACCAAGTCCTTTAAAGTGGTAGATCAAAAAAGAATTGTAAAAATTTGAGAGTCCGATATCTGTCCCGACGTGCATTCTACCTCGACACTTAATCAAATAATACTTAATGACATCTTTAAAACTATGCATCACCACTTTATTCAAGTTTAGAAAAATGTTGGATTCTCGGTGATGAGAAATGGGATGTCAAATTCCGAGACCATAGTCCATATCAAGCCACGTCCGTGCAGTTTGGATAATTCATACCCTACATCACGAGCGTTTCAAGGCCGATGGTGGCGGAACTTAGATTTTTCAAAAAATGCAAATCCACACTAAAACGTCATGTCTGTCTGGTTCTCTACAAATGCTTTCATAATAACATGTGCTACTCTTTAATGACCAAACGTCTGGGATTTTTTGAGCTCATTATTGGTGGGCCTTTCGTAACCGTGACGGTATTGTATTGCAATCGCGTAATTTCTCTATTATGCTGAGCGTGTCGTGTGACCTTCAGGTATAGTCCACTGGATCTGTAATTAGGCATATATTTGGAGAGGGTAATCTGAACACGTGAGATATGGAAACTCGTTGGCGCCCTTTAATCATAGACCCTACAGGTAAAAGTTTTTCTCTAGGGTCTATGCTTGAATACACTGTGCATAAGCTTGTCACACAGAAATACCGAAGAATTCCAAAGTTTTATCTCCAAAGTTTTAGCGGTGGTGTGAATACGTTTAATAGAGTGGGCAACAAAATGATCAATTTTCAGTTTTTCCCCCGTTTTGATCACTCTCAAGATTTAACGTGCACCCTTTTGCTATATATTGACTCATCATTCGCGTGTCGTAGATTTCCCTGTAGAGGTTCAACTTCAATGGGTTGTTACAACCCTTTTCAGAATTAGAGCGCGAAGCCACTGCGGTGAACTGCGATAAAACTGCTCACACTAATTAGTTTCAGCTGTAGCCAGCTGGCAAAGTCGACAACATTGTATGTCCCATGCAGACAGTTTGTCTGGGGAAGTTGAATTAAAAAGGATTTGTACATGGACCAGTGCATGGTAATGTTACATTGTATCTTAATCTTGAACACAGGGTGCCAATCGTAAACTCTCATTTACAACTCGAGCCTCAGAAAGAGCTAGTTTTGCCTTTGTACTAGCAGACTTTTTGGTCTTTATCAAGTAGCCTTGTTCAACACCAAAGTGGCCACGGCTACAGCTGAAACTAATTAGTGTAAGCAGTTTTATTGCAGTTCACTGCAGTGGCTTCGCGCTCTAATTCTGAAAAGGGTTGTAATTTGACTGGGAATTGCTGTGAACCGTTATGGTTGAATCTATACAGAGCTTATACGCACTTCGGCCGGTTTAACCTACATGTTCTGTGAACAGCGTACATCGTAAAGTGCGTTGTATTATCGTGTTAGGTTCAATAGCATAGCATTTCCAATAGGTTATGTCGCTGGAGGATGGTGAATCTGCTAAAGTGTGAACAAAACGCATTGATGTCTTTAATCTAGTCATGTCATGCAACGCTCGAATGGTGATTCGTAGTCTGTGATAGCTATTGAACGTGGGAAGCGTCATTGCGGCGGAGAATCTCAAAGCCTTGGCTCACTGACAGAAACAGACACGTCTACCCGGTGTTACTAGCCGGTACCTGTGCATATGACGGACAGGTTAACCCCGACAATCATGCGAAATCTGACATGGGGTACAGTGACAGGGATGCTAATATGTTTTCGGTTTGTCGTGCTCGTTTGTTTGATCCCGTGCCAAAACATCAATCGGCATTTCTCAGAACCAATCCGGCGTACGATGAGCCTGGTGACCTCTTGTCAATACCCTGTGCGTCACTGGGAGACACGGTTTGATTATCTTCGTTAACCCCGGGGATGTGTAGAAGTTCCAGCGTACTCAGTATGACGCGAGGAGACTTTTCTTTATTGCCGATGAGATCGATTCTTGGAAGTCTCTATAGATCCGCAACGATCGAGTAATCTTCTTATTTCAACTGCGCAGCATCCCTGGCATGTATGAAGAATTATCAGATTTGACAGGTTTGGAGGGACTATGAAGTCTCGGCGAGTCTCTACTCGGCAGTGCCTTCAAGATGAAACTTATCATACAAAAGTTGTACATGTATTTGTTTGATTGTTAGTTTATTCTCAATCTGATCAATAACAGGTAATAACCGCGTATATACAATCCACTCTGCACTCTGTCACGCGTTGGTTATTGTCAGTACTAGCTTGTTTTTGATGAGAAAATGTCGTTGTCAAGTTGCTAAGTTTGTAAATGATGAGAACTCCTCGTTCATTGATAACGGAACTAGTGAATAGCCATAGGGAAATAAGGGAGCTTTCAGTAATTACAGGGGAGTGGCCCGGGGGAATTGGGGGAGGGTCACTTTTTAGAAAACAGCTCATGGGGGAGGGTCACTTTTTTATAAACCTATCTTGGGGGGAGGGTCACTTTTGACAGAAGCTGATTTTATGGCCAAAACTTTGATTGTCCGTGTGATATTTCCTGAATAGGAAATCACCCGCAAAATACGTACACACTATCCACAAGTTTCACAAGCAAAGAAGATGCAGTGGTATCCTACATTAAACACCTTGAACAGTTAAAACTGATAAAAGACAAGCGACAAAAACATATGCAACAGGTGGAAAAGTGTTTATCAATTATATCATAGTTTCATCATAGACACCATGCATAGTGAACCAACTTTTTAGATGAAATTCAGAAATCAATTTCTTCTACACGAATGCACATTTTACTTCCCAATTCAAGCAAGGTACATTTAAATACATTATCAAACATATATAATATACAGATATAGCATGTTTTGTGGGGGAAAATTGTCAATAATTTGCCTGATAGACTCCATGTATTATTTGATATTTTTGGATGAAGCACTAAATCAGCCACATTTTGCCTTCTTGTAGTTGCACAAAATATTGTGACCCTCCCTCAAATGTGTATGAAATACCATATCTCTCCAAAAATTCTTGCGTGATAAATTGCGAGTGTCCCTCCAAAAACACCTCTGTAATTTGTCCTTAACATAACAATTGAACCAATTGTTATGTAAATTAGCTGATACTGTTTCAGTTATTCCTTGGGAGAATACCGCAGAGGTTGGAGGAGGGTCAAGTTTTAGAATGTCGGACCAAGGGGGAGGGTCACATTTTAGACAGGAGGATAGGGGAGGGTCACATTTTACGGTATAGGTGTGCGCAAAATTCCCCCGGCCCACCCCCTGTAATTACTGAAAGCTCCCTAAGACTGTCCAAAATGTCGAAATATGACAAGTAGCGCTTTTAGTGTCAGAGATAACAGATACAAGATTGTTTCTTCACAAGTTTGTTTCGCCGCACATTAACCGTGGCAGGTCAACCTGTCTTGCAACTTAGGGACTGGTCAGTTTCTTTGGCGGGGTAGGATTATTTGTTGCCGACGTAAAAACGTGACTGACCCCCCTATTTCAGCTTTCAAAAACAGGGCGACCCGACAGCGGCAAAAGTAAAACAAAAGGTGAAATATAAATGAGAGAGAGAGAGAGAGAGAGAGAGAGAGAGAGAGAGAGAGAGAGAGAGAGAGAGAGAGAGAGAGAGAGTAGTTGAATCGATGGCATTGGTATGCTATTCATAGAGTAGTTGAAGCTAATTCTCTCCATACTTGATGTAGATCCCAGATAGACAAGAGTGCTCAATCAATAAAATTAAGATCCCATAATATCGAAATATACCGATGTCCTCATGGGAAATTACAGTGCTTCCTACGTTCAGTCATTCTGTGTTTTAATGAAATTGTTGACATGTCAGTTATAGGTAGAAATTTCAAAGTTTCAATTTCAAAGTTTGAATACAGTATTTTGAATGACTCTGAATGTATTCCACACTTTCTATGCATAACCAGATGTCCAGAACTGTTGTACATAGATGGATGCCAATCATAAATATCAAAGAGAACAGCAGTAAATCAAACACTTTAAAGGATGCTTAGACTTGCAGCTATCAAATTACATCTCCTGAAAAGCCATAGAGAGCTGTTTTTATAAGTTATAGCCAAATCTAATATGCATACTCAGTGTCTGAGAGGACCTTTTCGATTAATTTTGAAATCATAGAAGCACAGCTAATTATGACAAAACCTGCCTTATGTTGACTTATCATTTTAGTCATGAAAACCCACCTTCTTACTGAAACACTGACGCAAAGGAAAATTGTTGCATGAATGAGAACGAAAAATATATTGTCATTTTTCTCTTTCTAAAAATATGTTACTGTATTAAATGTAAATATTATAGTGCATAGTGCTTTCTTATACTAAATTCTCACAGAGAAACATAAAAGAGTCAGGAATTCGTCATGTTTTTCATATGAACTGCAGTTTTCATAATGATTAGCACTCTTTGCAAAATAAACTTTCAATTTGCAAACATCCAGATATCTCTGATATATATATATATATATATATATATATATATATATATATATATATATATATATATATATATATATATATATATATATATATATATATATATATATATATATATCTCTGATATATTGAAGTTATTCGCCCATCGAAAAGTGTAACTGAATGATGCAATTTGTGACTGGTATGATAATTTGCATAAGAAACTTCAATATGCATCTAGATATCTCTTTTATACACACACACACACACACACACACACACACACACACACACACACACACACACACACATATATATATTATATATATATATATATATAATATATATATATATATATATATATATATATATATATATATATATATATACACACAAAATGTATACAATGTGCCCTCCCGGTTATCACCATAATGGCTTTATGGCAACCTCTGAACTTGGGCACAGAGAGTACGGTTATATCTATATATATATTATATAATATATATATAATATTATATATATATATATATATATATCTAATATATATATATATATATATATATATATATATTATATATTATATTATATATATATATATATATATATATATTATATATATTAAAGCTTCCCCCGTCAATAAAGTAAAAACCAGGGTGATCCCTAGAGAGATATCTCAGAGATATCTGGTGATGACGGGGATCATAATGTTTTTTAAATGCTCAATAGCGGAGTCAGTGTGTTTTTGAGTTGCAACGTGGGCTCATACTTCCCTAGAATTGCATCATTCAGTTTCAGTTTTCGGCGCGCCTTTCGGGCTCGTAACTTAAATATATCAGACATATACATCAGAGATATCAAGATATTTGCAAAGCATCATACCAGCCACAAATTGCATCTTTTTTCGATCGGTTTACATAACTTTAACATATCAGTGATATATATCAGAGACATCTGGATGTTTGCAAATTGAAAGTCTGTTTTGCAAAGTATTAATCATTATGAAATCTGCACTTCATGACAAATTCCTGATCTATTTTGAATGAGAATTCAGTATAAGAAGGCAGCATACACTAATATTGAGACTCAATAAATTTGATACAGTGAAATACTTTAGAAAGAGAAAAATTAAGATATTTTTCGTTCTCATTGATGTAACAAACATGTTTTCAAGTAGGTTTTTTTTATCATGAGTAAAATGATAGTTAACAAGAAGCAGTTTTGTCATTATTAGCTGTGCTTTTATGGTTTCAACGTTTAAAGAAAAGGTCCTCTCAGACACTGCGCACATCAGATTTGGCTACAACTTATAAAAGAGCTCTCTATGGCTTCTCAGGAGATGTAATTGGATGACTGGCAACAGTCTAACTACCAACTGAAGTTTTTGATTTACTGCTCTTCTCTTTTTTATATTAGTGATTGACATCAGTTTATGTACGAAACTTCTGGACATCTGGATATGTATAAAAAGTGTGAAATACATTCACAGCTCATTCAAAATACTGTATTCAAACTTTAATTTGAAACTTTGAAATTCCTATCGTACAACTGACATGTCGACATGTCAATTTCCCAAAAATACAGAATGACATGCTATACTCTTCTACGCCGACCTAACCGAGCTGGAAGATGCCTGTCTAGACCTTCAGCGTTTCGTCCACAGGGCTATTTTACATTTAAACTCGTGACTGGACACGTGCAAACGCACGTGAAGAAGCTGAGTCGTGTATGCGGTTGGTAAAATATCGAGCAATACGGTAGCATTTGACTGATAACACACATTTGAAAATGTGACTTCTTTAATTGCTCATACAGTGCACTGCAGGAGATATGTCGGGCGATAACGAGGTGTATAGAGATTAGAAAAAGTGAAAGTCCAAAGACAATTTACGTCATAGGTGTCACTGTAAGTGTCAATTCGTTTGGCGCATGCCGTGCATTTTATTTGGAGTTACTTTGACGAGTGGCAGCATTCGCCATTTTTTCACAAACGTAGCAAATTAGAAAGAAAAAAAAATCAGTCAATTCGTACATCATTCAATTCTAATATTACATACAAATTCGTTCTTGAATTATATTTAATTTGTGTAACTCCTTAAAAAACAAGAGAGAGAGAGGGGGAGGAGGGAGGGAGGGAGTGGAAAGAGAGACAGACAGATCAATCAATCAATCAAAAGCATTTATATAGCGCCAAAATCCATTACGAGGTAATGTTCTAAGGCGCTGAGCAAGAACACAAAAATCAAAAAGCTCTCTCAAAGAGATGCGATTTCAAGCCCTTTTTAAAGGTGATCAACGTAGGCGACTGGCGAAGTTCCAACGGAAGACTGTTCCACAAATCGGGAGCACATCTTGAGAAGGAGCGTTTCCCATACGTTTGCAGGTTACACCGTGGCACATGAAGAAGACTTTTGTCATTTGATCGAAGTAAGCGAGGTGAAGGTTTGATGTGGAGCAGATCTGATAAATACACAGGAGCAGTGCCATTTAATGCCTTGTATGTAATCAGAAGAATTTTGTAATGGATTCTATATTGTACTGGTAACCAATGAAGTTCCTTAAGTGTAGAGGTGACGTGGTCAGATTTCCTTATCCTTGACACAATCCTCGCTGCAGTGTTTTGGGCATGTTGGAGTGGCTTGATGTCCTTTGAAGGTAGTCCAAACAGGAGAACGTTACAGTAGTCTAATTTGGATGAGATTAAGGCATGCATAACTGTCTGACAGGTTTCTTTTGTGAGATACTGACGGATGTGACCAACTTTCCTGAGATGATAGTAGATGGCTTTGCATGTTGTGGCAATATGCTTCCTGAAGGTGAGTCGATCATCAAAAGTCACTCCGATATTACGGGCTGAACTTACAAGCTGAACAACAGATGATCCAATGTTGATAGAGTCGAGAGGATGAAGTGTTCGGGCAAATTGGGATCGAATTAATAGGACTTCTGTTTTACCATCATTTAGTCGAAGTTTGTTTTGATTCATCCACGATTTAATTTCCTGAATGGCTATATAGAGAAAGAGACAGAAGACAGACAGACAAAGACAGACTGGCAGAGAGACATACACAAAGATAGACTGATTATAAATAGATATACTGTAAAAGGTACCATCGATAAATATATATTATAGATAGATAGATAGATAGATAGATAGATAGATAGATAGATAGATAGATAGATACTATAGATAGATACTATAGATAGATACTATAGATAGATACTATAGATAGATACTATAGATAGATAGATAGATAGATAGATAGATAGATAGATAGATAGATAGATAGATAGATAGATAGATAGATAGATAGATAGATAGATAGATAGACATGTCGACATGTCAATTTCACAAAAATGCAGAATGTTTGCTATACTCTTCTACGCCGACCTAACCGAGCTGGAAGATGCCCGTCTAGACCGTCAGCGTTTCGTCCACAGGGCTATTTTACATTTAAACTCGTGACTTAACACGTGCAAACGCACGTGAAGAAGCTGAGTCGTGTATGCGGTTGGTAAAATATCGTGCAATACGGTAGCAGTTGACTGATAGCACACATTTGAAAATGTGACATCTTTGTTTTCTCATACAGTGCACTGCAGGAGATATATCGGGCGATAACAAGGTGTATAGTGATTAGAAAAAGTGAGAGTCCAAAGATAATTTTCGTCATAGGTGTCACTGTAAGCGTCAATTCGTTTGGCGCATGCCGTGCATTTTATTTGGAGTTACTTTGACGAGCGGCAACATTTGCCATTTTTTCACAAACTTAACAAATTAGAAAGAAAAAAAAACAATCAGTCAATTTGTACATCATTCAAATCGAATATTACATACAAATTCGTTCATCAATATATTTTAATTTGTGTAACTACTTAAAACACAAGAGAGAGAGAGAGAGAGAGAGAGAGAGAGAGAGAGAGAGAGAGAGAGAGAGAGAGAGAGAGAGAGAGAGAGAGAGAGAGAGAGAGAGAGAGAGAGAGAGAGAGAGAGAGAGAGAGAGAGAGAGAAGGGAGGGAGGGAGAGGAAAGAGAGACAGACAGACAGGGAAAAAGACAGAAGACAGACAGATAGAAAGACAGACAGAGGCAGACAGACATAGTGACAGAGACAGACAGACAAAGACAGACTGGCAAAGAGACATATACAAAGATAGACCGACGGATAAATAGATATATTATAAAATGTACCATCGCTAGATATATACTATAGATAGATAGAGAGATAGAAAGATAGATAGATAGATAGATAGATAGATAGATAGATAGATATTAGATAGATTGATAAAAAGACAATAAGTGTTATTAAAACAATGGTCTTTGTACTCTGTCGACATTTGAAAAGTAGCGCTTTTAGTGTTAGCGATAACAGATGCAAGATTGTTGCTCCTCAATTAATTAGAGATATCTGGATGTTTGCAAAGCATCATACCAGCCACAAATTGCGTCTTTTTCGAAGTGCCCTTCGGGTACATAACTTTAATATATCAGTGATATATATCAGAGATATCTGGATGTTTGCAAATTGAAAGTCTGTTTTGCAAAGTATTAATCATTATGAAATCTGCACTTCATGACAAATTCCTGATTTATTTTCTCAATGAGAATTCAGTATAAGAAGGCAGCATACACTAATATTTCTCAATAAATTTGATACAGTGAAATACTTTAGAAATAGAAAACTTGAAAGATATTTCTCATTCTCATTGATGCAAATAGTTTCCTTTATATCACAGGTTTTTGAGTAAAAGGTGCTTTTTCATAAGTGAAATGATATAGTTAACAACAGGCAGTTATGTCATTATCAGCTGTGCTTTAATGGTTTCAACGTTTACAGAAAAGGTCCTCTCAGACACTGAGCACATCAGATTTGGCTACAACTCATAAAAATAGTTCTCTACGGCTTCTCAGGAGATGTATAAATTGGATGACTGGCAACAGTCTAACTACCAACTGAAGTTTTTGATTTACTGCTGTTCTCTTTTCGATATTATTGATTGACATCAGTTTATCTACAACATTTATGGACATCTGGTTGTGTGTAGAAAGTGTGAAAAACATTCACAGCTCATTCAAAATACTGTATTCAAACTTTAAATTGAAAATTTGAAATTCCTATCTTACATGTCGACAATTTCACAGAACTCAGAATGACATGCTATACTCTTCTACGCCAACCTAACCGAGCTGGAAGGTGTATGTCTAGACCTTCCGCGTATCGTCCACATAACAGGGCTATTTTAAATTTAAACTCGTGACTGAACACGTGCAAGCGCATGTGAAGGAGCTGCGTCGTGTGTGGGGTTGGTAAAATATCGAGCAATACGGTTGCATTTGACTGATAACACACATTTGAAAATGTGACATCTTTGTTTTCTCATACAGTGCACTGCAGGAGATATGTCGGGAGATAACGAGGTGTATAGAGATTAGAAAAAGTGAAAGTCCAAAGACAATTTACGTCACCGCCAGTGTGAAATCGCTCCACGTATGCCGTGCATTTTATTTTGAGTTACTTTGACGAGGGACACCATCCGCCCTTTTTTCACTAACTTCGCTAATTAGAAAGAAAAAAAACCACAATCAGTCAATTCACACATCATTCAATTCGAATATTACATACAAATTCGTTTATATTTTAATTTGTGTAACCGCTTAACAAAACAAAAAGGTGTGTGTGTGAGAGAGAGAGGGGGGAGGGGCAGAGAGAGACACAGACAGACAGACAGGCAGACAGACAGACAGACGGACAGGTATAGAGACAGAAGACAGACAGAGACAGACAGACATAGAGACAGACAGAGAGACAAAGACAAGGACAGACCGAAAGATAAATAGATATACTATAAAAGGTACTATCGACAGATAGATAGTACAATGACTTTTAATTAGATTGTTTGTCTGTCGTCTTAGTTTAGGTAAATTATAGGATATCAGGGTTTGTAGCCAACACGTAGAAAGCTTTTGATATACATTCATATGGCCCTATACTTGAGGTATTGAACAGAAGATACGGACCTGAAATATTGAGACTTTAAGATTATAAGGTCATAATGACCCCGAAGTGACCGCTATTCTGACCAACATTATCATGAAATCTGTTTAGGGAGGGACTATTAGACCTTGGGAGGGGGGTTGGTCACAATGCAATTGTGAAATTTTTTTTTTTTACTATTGTAAATTTCTATTTTTATTTCCAATTGAGATTAGCTGTTCAATTTTCTTTTCAGAGTAAATTTTCAGATTTATAATTTTTTTTTAGTTCGTTGCTGTCTGAAGATAAAGAGGGCAAAGATGTGGTGCAAAGCACCACAAGCGGTCGGGGGGTCAGGAGGGGGGTGTCCCCCCCTGCCGTTGGAGCTTTTGAAAAATAGAGATTAAAATGGTGTTATTTGGTGGCACTTGGGGAGCATTTTTTCAGATTACACATCTTCCTCTGAAACATGGTCTTCTTGCTCCTCAGTAGCTTCCTATAGTTTTGAAAATTGACTAATTGTGGTTTCCTGGCTTCCCTTTCTACTGCGTGGTGAAATGCCTACATTCACCCCACCAAACATCATGCATATCTCATGATTTACAATTGATTTTGACAAGCTGAGAAGCTGTTTGCAATTTGCATATTTGTGTTTTTAGAGCAATTGTTGCCCTTTTTTGATCAAACATCTATTTCTCTGTAGCAGCATGTTCAAATTGATTGGATGTGTATAGATGTGGTGAAATTTCAATATTTGTCTTTATAGGGCAATTTATGCCATTCATGGTCAAAAAAATCTGTATTCTCTGAAAGGCCTTGTCCAATTTCTTAGAAATTTTCAACATAAGTCCCTTAAGATTTGTTTAAATCATGCTCTTTTTTGTGGTGGAAAAATTCTTCAGATAATTGTCATTCAGCATTTGCTACACACAAACGATTATTCATGCAGATTTATTCAGTATTTGCTATCGAGAACCTTTCAAAGTTCAACCCTTTTGTGTGTTTTTGTGTTGGGATTTGTTGGATAGATGGCATTCTATGTAGTGTATTGTTGAATGTTGAAAAATGTGTTGCTGTTGTTTTTTGAGGCTGTTTTTTGAGAAAAAAGAATTGAAAATGCCTATTAAAAGCAAAATAATATATAATGACTTGATACGTTGTTTTATCATTATGGACGTGTTTCTACTTGTTCACCCATTCTTGTATTCATCATTGCAATAAAATGCTGTGAAAAAAAATGAAACTGATGTGGCCTGCATCTGTTTACCTTGATCTTAAAAGGCAAATACAACTTTCTGTCTTGACAACCATACCATAGTTTCAATGTTTTACTTAGTGTACCTGCTTGGTTTGTACGCAGGAAACAAGTAGAAAACAGGCTCTATAATTTATAATCCAAGTGATCAGAATACAAAAGTCCTGAAAAGATAAGATAATCACAACTTCCAGTATAAGGGATACAGTCACTCTAAATGTATAAATTAAAATTAAAAATGTGCCTGGAGGATGTACAAAAAAATACAGAAAGTTGCTTCCTATTGGTAAAATCTAAAAAAAATTCAAGATTTTAAAGACTTTTGCAGATTTTTTTTTTACGCATTTGTCTTCTTATTTTATTTTATTTTTTTTTTTGCAAACTAGTGTGAAGATTTTTTTCCCCTAACTTTCTGCTCTGAAATTTTTTTTTTCTGTTTTTGACCACCCCCTCCCAAGATCTAATGGTCTGTCCCTTACTTGAATTACCTTTCATTACGTATTAATCTTGTTTGTCTGTTTGTTTATTTGTTTGTTTGTTTGTTCGTTTGTTTTATTTTTTCGCCAATGAAAGAACCATGCATGAGTTGGGCAATGCAGGAATGTCACGCATGCGCCAATCGCTCGAAAAACATGTAAAATTAAATTCTTCACCGTTGACGATGGTTTTGATACCGTGTAGACACGTGATACGATCATTAGCATTCTTCTGTTATCCCGAAACAAAAAACCGCCCATTTTATTGGCATAGAGGGAATCTTCATATTTTCAAGTCTTTTTCCCCTGCACAGTGGCGAAGAGATATTTCAAGGACGTCATTGTCGAGACGTTTTGTTCCAGACCTCTTGTAGTTTCAAGTGCTTATGTTTTCAACTCAGCAAAAGTATCAGTACACACTGGATTAGTATTTCTTGATAATACCTCATTTCTAC
This sequence comes from Ptychodera flava, assembly GCF_041260155.1. NCBI lineage: Eukaryota > Metazoa > Hemichordata > Enteropneusta > Ptychoderidae > Ptychodera > Ptychodera flava. Next base: position 36,015,338 of record NC_091936.1, read on the forward strand.
CCGCGATGAGTGTGCTAGCTGGCGCTTTCAATGTACGGAATAGTGCATTGTATCATTGAACTATAGCAGGCGGATTGAATCGAAAGCGTTAGCGAGATTTCGGCAAATTCAAATAGCTCCATCTTAAAGGGAAACAGTCGTTGGAACTGCGCCTGTGCGAGTTTCTTGTTTACAAACAATGTATTTCGTGCACGGTATCTAGATGCATCTCATCATCATAGCTGCAGCATTTAAATTATACGATGTAGATTATGACAGACATGTTTTAACTTTCATCAATCACCATCGTACCTTGGATACAGTGTTTACAGTGTCGTATGGATCCCATACGACCTTTGAGAGCAGTTCAGACGACTGTATCCCTTTAAAACATGATCGATTTTCAACATGAACTAAAACACAAAAGATTAGAGTCATCACACGTGATACACAATAACGCTTTGGCGTCTGCTGATTTAGACTGGCTGATACGCACAGGGCAGCGACCATGGATGATTTGAAATTACAATCATACTGCATGATCCCTAGTAGACCAAATTATTTCGATGCGTACGCATATCTTCGATGTCGCTGACAAGTAGTTTTACCGGGTAGAATGTTATATGTAAGGAAATTGCGGAGGAAAGGAAGTCTTCTCTCCCTCGGTGCACCCACGATTTCGAAAACATGGACGGTGTATCGCTTTCTACATCAATGCAGGCATAATTGGAGCTAGATAACCAACCAGGGAAGGTTGTTTAATATACTTACAGATGTCCTTTGTAGAATCTCCTCCTCCGCTCTCTTCGATGTTGTTAGGACGGCTGTATCAACTTCATGCTTTAAAAATTCAGCGGCTGTTTACCCACGTTGGATGCGAACTGACGTTCCTGGTCGCTGCCCTTTCTTTGCCTGCGTCACAATTTCGTAATGCGAGTAGTTTGCACTCCAAGCATTCACTTAGCCATGGGTTTATTTCCAGAACGCAACGTTTTCGATGTAATTACATTTGAATCTAGAATAACCGCCGCAAGCAAAGTCATCGCGTAACATCAAATATGTATGAATCAGACCAAAGTGAATAAATTCTCTGTTTCGCGAGTCAGCATTTATAAAGTTGAGCTCGTAAGCGGTCAGCAAAAATGAAACAAAGTAAAATACAACGTTACCGATATGTGTGTGTTTAGTAGTCTCTTCTGGAGCGTTTTGATCTATGTCACAATAATTATAATGGTTCTTTGGTTGGAATATGAATACAATAGACAATTACTACATGGCAAGATTAAAGTCACAGTTTAGTGTTTTGCGACAGAACGTTGCCAGAAATAAAAACAAACAATTTCTACAAGAACAATTTGTGTACGGTGATTTCAATCGGGTTCGAACTCACAACGTACGGTACCCAGTAACCGGTGTTTTACTATAAAAAACTAACCCAGGGACGTGAACCAGTGAATTTACTGACTGTGGCCTCGCTGAAATTTAAGAGAATTTAACTCTTCACATTTAGAAAAGACAATCTAAACGACAGTGAACCTGAAGGTAGCAAGAATCACTCAATATTACCATCATCGTCCAGTCAATATCTAAGGGCATGGACATAGTCAAAAGAGGAGAGGGCTTGGGCAATTTTGGAGACGGTCGCCATTTTCAGGCAATCGTTTCGTGGATGAATAGGGGGGGGTCACCAATTTCTGCGCAGCGATATGGAAGAGAAGTAAGATCAGTCAATGCACTTTAAAACACTGCGCCGAAATGTGAATGCACAAAAGCAGGGACTTGGAAGTGAAATTGTGAAATATCCACAAAAATGTTGATAAAGCACTGTATTTTTTATTGTGCCCTGAGATACATCCCCGTATAACAGTTGAAAAACACGTAGTCATGTACATTACTTTTCGAAGTATAAAACTTTAATACTTTTTTTCTCACAACTATTCTCAAACATAAATAGAATTAATCGTCAAACATAAAACATATAAAAAGGCAACTTTTTGTAAAGTCCTTGTCTCATATTGCACTGAACACATCTTTTGATTTCGAAATACCATATGAAAAACGACGAAAAATATGAATAAGTCTCTATCACTCAGTCTCAGGCTGTTACGTAACATAAACATCACCACCGCCATTACTTTCAGTGGTCATCATCACCACTGCTGCTACAGTCATCACTGTCACAAACGTTCTATTCTTAATCACAATGCTCCTCTTTCTCCCCCTCTTCTTGCATCTCCTGCACTTCCTCCGGTCCCCAATCTTTATAATCGTCGTCACCATTCCAAACACTACCACCACCATCACCACCATCACCAGCATCACCATCATCATCATCATCATCATCATCATCATCATCATCATCATCATCATCATCATCATCATCATCATCATCATCATCATCATCATCATCATCATCATCATCATCATCATCATCATCATCATCATCATCATCATCATCATCATCATCATCATCATCACCATGACCACTACCACCACCACCACCACCATCATCATCATCACCATCATCATCATAATCATCATCATCATATCATCATCATCATCATCATCATCATCATAGTGTGTTATTAAAACAAATCAAGTGTCCACGTGAAAAGTGCTCCAACTGTGTTTTATCCTTTTCTTGTCAGTGATTTTATATAAAGTACATGTTAGGCCTACATGTCATTTATTTAAAATTCATTGTCCCACCCCATACACAATGTTGCACTACCTATTACTTGGATAATTATTGTTGACACTCGAACTGCTGTGATGTAAATTGCTGACTGACTACGCATACAGTAGACCATCAAATACCCGAACCTTGAGGCCTCGTGAGTGACAGATATTTTTGTTCTGATGTTCGAACAGTTCGGTTGAAATACAAATTATTTGGCAAAGGGGAGCGTTACTTGTTTTTCAGGGAGGAGAAGGGGAGGGCCAGATTATTTTGCGTGGGAGCAGAATAGGGTGGGTCAGTAGTTTTCATGCATCCAGTTCTTGAAAGCCCCCCCCCCCCCAATTTTGTGCGGGCCCTAAAGCTAGAAATACAGATATAAATGCGTTTTCAGAAAATGCTACAGTTCTATCCATAACGGCTGCCCACTTCCTCTTCGCCGGAGGGCGCGGTTCTCTGCACATACATCCCTTAATGAAGTAATACAATTAATTTGCAGTAATCCATACATGGCAGGAAAGGGATGTTTTTCACTTTGTTTTCCAAGATTAGACATGACAAGTATCTCCCCGCGCATTTACTTGTCCTTCAATTCTTTGTCTGTGGTTACGTTATCAAACATCTTAAGCAAACCTAGACAATATAAACTATCATATATTCTCCACCGAATGGAACGTTGTTGATGCATGCCTGTGTACGTTATTACAAAGCATCACTACCCAAGAAAACCACGCCAAGCTTTAGACGGTTTTTTCACACTTTCAAAACATTCAACTAAATTCTCTAAATTTTACAGTATTTATTGGGTCTCCGCCAACAACGATAATAATATAAAACAATTTCCTGAAACCTACCCACTGTAGAGGCATGTTAACGGAAACACACATATTTCTTTTTTAATAAACCAAGTTGAATACAAAAAGTGGCAAACAATACCGTTCATGAGCAATCTGTGGCAAGATTTTCCCAAGGTCTAAAAGTTTTCACCGATCACATGCATGAAGTTTCGCTAAGACGGCCAGAAAAATCATGAGAGAAACCAAGCAGGTTTTTCTTTAGTGTAACTACAGTCCCTTCCCATGGTATAAACAGTGGGCGTGGTATAAAGTAAGCGTGTTCAATAGGCCTGCCAGACGGTGAAAATGTTGTCACTAGAGGGCGCTAGCTGCGATGACGCTGGCAACAAAATAATACGTTTCTGACAAGAAATTATTTGAACGTTTTTGACATTGCAAATTAACCTCCTTCCAGACAAAATATCACTAAATTCATCATGTTCACTCAAACTGAAAACTGCAGTGTGACAGTAACGTCCAAAGAAACCTTCAAAGGCAAAAGTGGTAATTGAAATTTTTGATCAAAAACTGCAAAATGTCATCAACATGTGTCGGAGGTATAAATTAAATGCAGACACCCAAGGATACTTAATGTGGAGCTTTTCAAGCTATAATAAGGTGGATTTACAGAAGAGCTGAATGTATGAGACAAGGGTTTCCTATTTTTCATAACTTGGACAAATAAGATCATGCTAATCTCTAGCTTGGAGATTAAAATGATATCACTGAGGAGGCTTCAATTGCTGGCCATTTATTGCTTCAATAAGTTAGCAAAAATTCATGGACAAGTTTGAGAATGCCTGTTTACTCCTCTATAATAGCGCTACCTAAATATTTTCGAGATGCATACTGACCATTGTTTTGAAAGGGAAAAGCAATTACGTGAGATCTTCAAGACAATTTTGTGGACAATCATTAAAAAAAGTTTGAAAGAAAACTAAATCAGTTGCAACTGGTTTGCCAAGAAGGCCAGTGATGACAAATAGATGTTAAACACAAATGTGCACGTTATTGTTACATACATACATACGTACGTACATATTTACATACATACATCCATACACATGTACGTACACACATACGTACACACACATACATACATACAAACAATGATTGAAAAAGATAGATGAAACAGAACCTCCTATGCTATGCACAAATGGCAAATGGTACCCAGTAACTTGCTAAATAAAACCACTATTTTTTTTGTAAAGCATTTTATTAAACTTTTGCAGGAAATTTATTCTACACAGATGTTCCCAAATGTAACTGGGAAAATGGACAACTGACACAAAGCATGGAAGAGGCATTGAAGCTGTACTGCAACTAATGAGAGATTGATCAAAATTAATTCAGACAATGTTAAAGTTTGTGATGGTGAACCGAATTCCAACTCCCCCCAAAAGACAACATCAATACAGATAAACTATCATAACTTCTTTGTCTTCTATAATCAAAAAGGAAAATTACATTACACATCAAAATTTACAAAACAAAAAATAAAATATGTTAAACAAATAATACGTTAATGTTTAGCAGCACAAAACTTTTAAGTTTTTATTCTTCAAGATGTCATACCATCAAAATCTGGCGGTGCTAAAAAAACTGTTTTCGATGAAAGAGCTACAAAATAAATAGAATGCTATATTACCAGTCAAATAATGAGTATGTAACCTATACTCTGGGTCAATCCTGCTAAAAAATATTTGACTAAACCTTTGCATTATTTTGACACTTTTGATTGAAAAGTCTGTCTCAAAACTATAATTTTCGCCTTTCTGTGTTTAATATCACACACAGGGTAATTAGCCCTGCCTAAGTGCTGAGGGTGCAGGGGGGGTCACAACCCATGATCTTGAAACTGAGAGGTTGACTGCAGTTGCACATGTTAACTGAAAGAATAAGCCATGTCAGGGTTCGTGACCTCCGACCTGTGTTGTACTACAAGGCAAGGTAAAAGAGGGGATTGGGATAGGGGGAGGGTTATTGTGTATCAGTATATCAATGTAGTTGTATAAAAACATAGCATTTGCTAAGCAAAACGCATGCAAATATTCCATCTTATTATTACTTTAATCAACAAACTGTAAAATATGTGTAAATTTCAAAGTGAAATAGCTACGCGCCTTGAAATATGACGTCTAATAGATCACGTGTAAAAATTCATTTTTATGGCTTGTAATTTTGTGCTAAAACTGCTGAAAAAATTTATTTGAAATACTTCATTAATGCAAATTGCTAATTATTGAAAACTCTACTATCACACTACATGCAACAATTATTGCTGAATTTCAGAAAATCTTTTCAATGTAGCCATTCTACATAAAAGGATGAGTTCAGTGGCTCGTGCACGCCTTTCTTCCACGAAAACTGGATGAGTTCCATGGAACAAGATCCTGACATCATTTTCTGTGGAGGAGAGGTGTGCAAGTCGGTCAACTTGTACTCTTTTGTGCTCGACTTTCAAAGATCGACATCACCAAAAAAGCAAAATCATGCAAAGTAAACATTTGACACAACGATCAAATGGTGAAACGGCAGTATTCAAAATGGAAATGCTTGAATTCATTAAACGCCTGCAGACATTCAGTTTATTTTTATCCAAATTGACAGCATTTGCCATTTTTGATGATAAAGTGTACACATTCTATCAAAAAATTCATTATAATTTTTAAAAGTGACTCAATATGTTTTTTTATATATATATAGTACTTACTACGCTGGCTTGCAGCTAGCATAAAGGGAAATTACAAAAATAGTGTCTCAATTCACTTACAGTCCCTTGAAATTTTGAAGTTGCTAAAATATACAAAGATCATTCTTCAATTTGCCACAAGGCATAGTCAACAAGGCCCAAAGCCTGGTTAATCTTTCTCTTTCTTCCTATGAATCTCTTAAATTCATTTTATATTTTGCCATAAAAATGTTGCTCAGGTTTTTTATATGTTTTGAATTTTACACACTGCCACGGGAATTTCTTCAAGTCTTTTAACACCTTTTGATTTAAAATTTGCTCATTGATATAATATTTGTTTTTCTCATTCAATTGTAAACCTTTCATGATTTAATTAAAAAGATATTATGGTTGATATTTCTACTTCTGCTGATTCTAATACATGTTTTTCAAAATTTCTGACAGTTCACTATTTTCATAGATTTCACCGGTTTCTTTTTAAAAAACTTGCGTCGAAAAATTTGATTTTTGATCAGAAAACTGACTTATTGCCCATATATAAAACTGTCTTAAAGTGTGCTTGGTTTTTATGTTTTGTCATCAGCATTTTGTTACGTCACTCTGTCATTTCCCTTTAGTCTTCCTCCCCGCCATACATGTCAGCGAGCTTCTTGAAGGGCGGACCCAAGTCCTTCAAGTAGTCAAAGTTCTGCTCGGATTCTCCGGAGCTGCTGGTGTTGAGAGAGCTGAGACTGCCAGCGGTGGAGCCCTCGCCTTCGAAGTTGTACACGCGCAAGGTGTCGTACGGTGGCGCTTCGGGGTCATCGTCTGCATCATTCTGTCGCTTGTCCAAGAAGTCGCCGATGTCTGGAAGTTCTTTTGATAGAAACAAGATTTGGAAAAAATTAATGCAAAATGATACTTGAACAAGAGAGAGCTAGGTTGTAGAGTATTGTAAACAGCACATCTTTACAACTTCCTTGGACAAAAATAGCACAAACATTCTGACATATGAAATTAAATACAAGTAAATCCACCATACTCTTAATAAAGCAGTTTCTTGATGGTTGGGAAACTTTTTTCAACATGAAAATTTCTGAACGGGGTAGGCAGGTACTATCATCTGGTAAACAGGCAATAAAGGGCAAGTGTTGATGCAGCATTCTGTTTTTTACAAGCACCGTTTTTTTCTTGTTTACTTTGAAGACAGTGGGATGAAAGTTGAACATTGAAAACTAACAAATGAAACACTAAGATCTAAGATATGCTCACCTGCGCCAGGGGGTAGATTGGGTCGTGTACGTGGTGTCTCCGAAACTGGTTGTTTCTTCTTCGGAATGACGGGGCTCTCCAGAGCAGGGTCCACCGGCTTGCGCAACGTGTTGATATCATAAGCATCGTAATCTTCCTCTCCGCCACCTTCATCATCGTAGACCACAACATTCTCATGGAGGTCGTCCTCATCAACGTCCAGCACGAGGGCGCCCTTGTCCTTCTGAGCGTGACGCTTGTATACGATGAATGCAAGGATCAAGACTGGAATATCGGAAAGAGAGAAAGATATCGGTGTGATTGATAGATTGACTTAAATTCTATGCGCCTGGTGAAATGTAGTAAGTATGCACGTACACACACACACGCAGAAGAGCAATGCACGCTGCAATGCGATCTCAAAATCTTCGCAATAGCATCGTGTTTAATAACTTACCCAAGAGGATAAATATACAGAGGAGGATGGCGATGAGGGCGGCTAAACTGAGGCCTGCTGCACCTGTCTGTGGAGCTGGACCTCCTTCCTTGACACAGGCACCACCTCGGAAAACCAAGTCACCTGGACAGCTATGGGAAACAGAAAACAAATGACAGTCTGTCAGTCAATGTTTATCAGAAAAGTGACTAACTTACAGCAACGCTATATTGCTACATACATGTATGAAAAATGTCTTTCATAGTGGGAGTGTTTCATGTCATATTAATTTTTAGTACCATAACTGAAGCTTGACTGAAAAATGATCACTTAGAAATGCTGTCTTCTTGTTGCACACCAAAAATATCCCACAACTTCTACATGTCAGTTTGTCTAAGTGGATTATTTCAAGTACCTGTGTTCCATTCATGAACACGATAGAATGAGTACATACACATTTCAAAATGTACAAAAAAGACATCACAAAAATTTCAGTATTGACTTTGTTTTACAGAGAGAAAGCTTATTAAATTGTTGACCAGTGAAAAGTTTACTCAGAGAGGCAAGGTATAAGACACTTGGAGAAAAAGACGGTGAACTACAGATAGAGAAGATGCAGTGATAGTGGGGGCAAGACAGGAATAAGTTTCTTGATTTCCTGGTGGTATTTTGCAAACATACCCTCCTGGAGAAGGACTAGGACTAGGCTGAGGGTTGATGCACTCAGTAACCACACCATCAAGTCCCATGGGACAGCTTTTACCACAAGAGAAGACGGTCAAAAGAGAGAGAGTGTGACAGAAAGGAAGAGATTGCAAAACGGTGAGAAGAAAGAATGAGTAACTAGGGTTACAAGACTAGCTTCGTCAGTTTAACAATATTTACAGGAGTAACTATGGTTACAAGAGTATCTTTGCTAGCAAGTATTACAATAGTTACAGGTGTAACCATGTTTACAGCAGTAACCATGGCTACAAGAGTAACTGTGGTTACTAGTGTCACTATGGTTACAATATGGCAAGAGGCTCAAGGGAAAGGCAACATGTCAACCCTGTTCACCAATTTGCCTATTTAAAGGTCAACAGTAATTTGTTCGATGTTGTAAGTTAAACTTCTCCTAAAATGTATTCATGTTGATTGTCATCTACTTTGTGTTCAGTCAAGAAATGGAAGAAAAGTGAAGCCAACCTTTGGACAGATAATGTCGATATTGAACTCTTTCACGGAAAATGGCAGTACAGTACATTAGCATAACAACTCAAACAGTGAAAAGGGTTGACATGTTTATGATTCCTAGACAATATCAGTGCCTGACATGATGACTCTGTAAATTTCTTTTTCAAAGGAGCATACCATTCTATCATGTTTTAACAGAAACAGAGACCCGTACAGATCAGTATAGACACAGAAGAGAGGTTAAAGGCAAGGCAACAGGCAAACAAACAGGCAAGAGATAGACTTGTGAAAGGCAAGGCAGTCTGACAGAAAGATGCATGGGTAGTCAAGGCAGACAGATGGGCAGAAGGTGATGTAAGTATATATGTAGACAGGCAGGTCGATAAACCAGGAGGTTACAGTTAGTTTATTAGAAGTCCAATCTTGTTTGACAGCATAATTGTACGTAGGTGACTTGAACAGCAACTTATATAATATATCCTAACAACAGAGACGTCGACAAGGCTTTCACATGTGATTATCATGGGAACTTCATGCCGTGCAAGACAAAATGCACATTCTGTTAAAGTAAAGGGGAAAACATGCTGCTATACTTATGTCAATTTTTGGAAACCAAAACTGTTGGACCTGGGTTGAAGCATATCTAACAGTCATGAAGCAGGTTTTTTCAGTCTGTTGATCTCACTATTGTTTTCATTTTTATTCATTTTTTTAAATGTACATTTGAAGGGATAATACAGGACAGAGGACCAAAGTTACAGAAATGGAAAATCCAAACCTCTGGAGAGTCTGAAATGTGAATAAAAACCACAGTGGAACTCAAACCCTAAATGTCAGTCACACATAGAGTATGTTCGTCACATACCTGCAGTAGTAGAAGCTTGGAGTTGGTACACAAACCAACGGTGCGATACAGGGACTCAGTAGACAGATATTACAGTCTTTCTCCACACGATTGGGAACAGCTATGGTCCCGTCAATCTCTCCATCAAAGCCAATGTAGCTGTTACTGATACGCGCATCCTTGGCACACCCTGAAAATATCAAAGAAAAAATTGTTTTTATTACAATATATTTGTCAAAATCTACTGAAAAACCTGAGCACAGCACCGCTACCATAAAGCAGCAACATTTTTTTTTTTCTGAACAGAACAGATACTTTTCCTATATTCCATTATACAATTTTATAACATCCTAATATTTTAATTTTGCAAGTTTACAGGGAAAATCTGAAACAAATGTTGATTCAAGTGTTCATTTGATAAGGAAGGGAGACAAGAAAAGCTCATTCAAGGAAAATGAAATGATGCCTATGAATAATCATGAATATATCATACCTGAATAGTCATCTCCCAATACCCTCATTTCACTGAGTGACACGTTGGCACCGACAATCACAGACTTAGGATCGGGGATGAATTCCTTGAAGATACCCTGGGCCTTTTCCACAGTCCTGACCCCGCCACCTCCGTCTACCTCAAAGCGGAAGATATTGCCGTAGCGCAGGAGCCGGACCGTGTGGTAGTTGCCATCATTGATGGTGTAGTTGTGGACCCTGAGCGAGTACTTCATGCCGGGATCTCCCAGGTTGTACTCGATGAACGCATTGCCTTCTTTCATCTGCAGGGGATAAAGAAGATTGGCAAAACATTGAAGAGAAAAGATCGGCGAGATAAAGAAAATTTTCAAATGTAAGAAAGCACAGACGAAATGAAATACAGGGCTCTCTTTCAGAGTAATCATATAAGGAAGACAACACACAATTCTGAACTGGAAAGGGTAACAATTGTTTGTCACATTTATACTGGCTGACTAGACAAATTAGTAAGACTTATTTTAAACATGACGCTGGTCTTTTCACATGCTGTATATCCTAACTAAACTACAATTGGGCTCAAACTGGGTAATGAATTTATTTTCTCCCATTTTCATGTTAACCATAAAATCAGCTGATCTGATACTGTAAGTATTTTACAACATGAAAAACTACACACATACACAAACAGTGTCATTGCCCTATTTTGTTTTGTGTCTATGATAAAAATTCCCACTTCACATTCAAAAACAATCATCGCAACGGGAATGAGTTTTGTCATTCTGTAGTGACTGTTTTTGCTGATGAAATCTCGTAAATGAAATCAAGGTGAGAATGTTAAAATAACAACAGATTTTATGGTTTGCTGGCAAATCAGTTAATTAAAATCCCAGTGAAAACGCATAAATATCACAAGAGAGGAATACAATCCTGTGCCAACTAAAATTTTTGTCTGAGTGACATGAAATTTGGCAGTCGAAAATAAGAATAATTCAAAAGGAGGCTGTACCTTCATGGTGATGTATTCTTCACCATCCACATTCTGTAGATGCATCAAGAGGGCGTCCTCCTCCTGTGTGTTTCCCACCATGATTTGATAGTCGGACATGTACTTGTCACTCACCAGACTGGCTTCCAAATCATATATGACGTAACTGTCGCTAAGGAAGTCATATGAAGGCAATTCTGCAAAAATCAGAACAGAAAAGTCAGATTATATCCACAACTGCAGACACATCCAGATTCTTACACATTGCACTGCAATAAGTTTCTTTGAAAAGTTCAATGTTGTAATATAGGATTTTTTTGAAAAGTTCAATGTTATATTTTTGGGAATAAAAATGTATGAACATAAAATGACCAAATAAGGCACCGACGTATCTTAAACAAGTTACCAAAAATCCAATTGGCAGACACCAAATACACTTTTATACACATGACCATTCTGGTTTATTTTCTTCTTTGTGAATATGAAATCACTATTTGCTGCATATACTCCGAAACCAGCACTGATGACATAATCATCAAGGTGCAACACCTCGAGGACATATATTTAAACTCTCAAACTTTTACTGTATACTTTTCTGATCAACCTCTTGTGCAGGTTCATTTTGAAGCTCATGCAGTAAAAACAGCTATCAATGGCTTATTTTTGTGACAATCGAAAATCTAATTTTTCCCTATAGAGTTATTAATCATAGGGATGGCGGCCATTTTGAATTTCAAGGACCTGTAAATATACAGTAAAACCTGTCTAAGCCGAACCCTTCAGGGACTGAGAATTGTTTGGTTTGGAGAGGTGTTTGGTTTATAGAGGTCCCTTTAACATAGAGTTCTATTGGAATGGGACTGGGAAAAGGATTCACTTTAGGCAGGTTTCCAGTTTAGACAGGGTTCGGTTTAGACAGGTTTCACTGTATATTAGTTAATTTGTTTCTGTGGTACCAAATTATGAATGGTGATCCTCCTGCTTTTTATTCTTGATGTTCAAAAAGAAATTATAGAAAGTTTCCTCATGGCAGTGTGAGCAAAAACTTGAGTCTTTCAATTTTGACGTGTGTACTACCTTAAAAGCAAAAAATTTACACATTCAATGACCGGCATCAGTGTTTCAATACATCCACAAAATTGAAAATAACCAGTATCAGTGTTTCCATATAAGGAGCCCATTGCCTTATACATTCATAGAACTAAAGAGAACTCCATGTGTATGCCATCTATTAAGATAATATAATGAATTAAACGCCCTATTTACCTTCATCACATGCCTCACCGCCCCAACCAGGGTCACAGACACATGTATAGACGCTGGCACTTTCTGTCACACACAAGCCATTTTTACAGACATATACACCATCAACATAGCACAGGAGATCTGTCTGAGGGCAGCCCTGCTCGCTGTTCTTCTCTCTGCCAGGGGTTCCCAGGTCGTACACTTTGCCGTCTTGGATGACGTTCCGGATGCATCCGACAAAGTCGCCGCCGGGCGCAAAGTTGAAAGTATTTGGGTAGGTGTATGTTGAATCCATGTCAATGCCTCCGAGTTGAAGCGGTGTGTTGACATTCAAAAACCTGTTGAACCAGAAAATGTTGTCATATCATCGAGACGAATCATGGAAATAGTTGCAAAAATTCTGGTGGGCCACCCCTCTGGTTTCAAGCAATCTATTTGTACGTTGATAACCATACAAAAGAATACATTTTTCTGACAGTCCAATATGCAAATTATATATTGTTATATAAATTGGCCATCCCTCTTTTTTTTCTCCAAGATGTTGAGAAGACCTTGTTGACATATGCATGTGAGGTAAGTTTCAATTTCATACAGACTGCAGGGCAAAGTTCAAATTGCCTGTAAAATTATACACACTTCAAACAGACTGACATGGATTGTACTAAGACAGGGACTTCCAAAGTATAATGTGAACTATGGTGGCACTGTGGTCCAGCATTCACAATCATAAGAGCCACAAGGTACACAGCTACTACTCAGCATTGATGTGTGCTGATTTCATGGACCCTAACAATCAGTAAAACCTGTCTCAGACAAGCCTTTTGCTCTGCGAGGGAAAATGTCATCGGCATTTTTTCTTCTCTGTGGCTCACCTGTTGGTACCTGGCGTGGTATCGGTGGCTTTACAGTTGCTTTCATCACTAACCGACGTCCTTTCCGTCTCGGTGATGACCGCGTTCTCGCAGTGATCAAGGACAAACTCAACATGCTGCAAATCAGATGAAGAAAGTAAAATATAGAAATCAGGGTTTGTGGACAATATGCAATTTATGAATCATATGCTTCTTAAGATGAAGATTGAAGTCAATACGGGGAATTGGTAAAATTCAAACAGTATAAATTCTAATGCATTCTGGCTATTCTCTCACATTTCACAGAAAGTTTTTCTCACAGAACAGCACTTGAAATATTATATACTTTAAAATATAACAATAGTACATACTGGAAAGCAATGCACATGGAACAAATTTTAACTTGTAAGAGTCAATACCCCGAGAGAGAATCTTGACTCCTTTAGCAAGTAACTTAAGAAACTGAAATATTAAATGCAATTCTCTGAAAACGATTATTTCTAATTCCTACCACGACCATTAGCCTCTGGCAAGTCAAATATAAGACATCAATGTTGACTAATATTTAAAAATTTATAAGCAGAGTTTTATATTTATTCTCACACATAATCATACAGATTATGTTCACAGGCAAATTGGCACACATGTGACTGCACTGTACGGAGTTTTTCCTAATTCCACACTTAGAAACCACTACACATTAAAACTTGGGACTGACAGACTTACTTTGCTTTTGCGAATTATTTCCAGGGTGTGCCACTTTTCATCATTCAGCGGGGGTGAATCTATGGTCAGGGGCAACATTCCCGAGCCCAAGTCCATGTAGAGCTTGGGCTTTCCTCCCACCAGTTCGATGGCCATGAAGTCCTGGGGCTGGCCGAGATCAATGGGGACGATGGGTCCATTGTAGAGGATGATGCCGTCCCGACTCTTGGTCAAAAACTCAATGCTGGTCTTGGTCTCTTCGCACTGCGAGAGAGGGGGATACCAGGCAAAGGAGTTGGACTGGAAACCGCGGGAGATATCCTCGCAGTTGGGTCCACCATATTTTTCATCGCACTGACACCTAACGGAGAGAAAGTAATTTTAAACACTTTGCTTGCGGCAACTGGAAAAAGGACTGCACCATAACAACAACAAACACATGGACATCATTAAACCTGTCTATCCCCATTTCCCTCTAAAGAGGTCCACATTTCTCACTGAAAACAATAGATTTGGACAAAACCATGGTGGTGAAAGGGTTAGATGACTTGTATGGCTACTACCACATGTTCGTTAAATTTGACATATCTGACTAAACAAATGAACTACATGTGAGACAATACTTGGTTTGCAATAGTTAATGGCAATATCCTTAAGAAAATCAAATTGAACAACTTAATCTTTTTCCTCCCGAGTTGTATTTATTTCTGTGGTTTGTCTATGGAGGATTAAGTGCTGCAACATTTGCATCGACATCTCCTCAGTTCTTTGCATTTTTTGTATTAGAGAATACTGCAGTGACATTTCATTTGGTGGGGAAGTTCGGGCATCACAGTGATTTCTTGTCAATAAAAGGATATCTTTGGCAAAAAATAAAGTGATAGATAGAATTTAAACTTCTAACAATGTTGATTACAAAGAATATATTGCTACAGATCACTACTTACACATAGCCAGAGGGAGTATCGATACACTGTCCACCGTTCAAGCAAGGATTAGATGCGCACGGACCTCTGGGAGCAAGTTTGGCGCCACAGACACACTCCGCCCTTTGGATTGTTGTCACGGAAACAAAGGTGTCGGCGCCATCATCAATGATGGTAGGATCGGTGATGGCATTGAAGTAGTTGGTGCAGGACGACTCACAGATGCCTTCGTCCAGGCACATGTCGATGGGCACCATGCCGAAGCTGACGCCCAGCTGGCTTTCAATCTGAGAAATTGCAAACAGAAAGTGATTGCTTTCAGTTTAAAAAATACATGTATATCAATGTACCTGTCATTATTATAGAGTGATTAGAGATTCAATGTGACTTAAAGTCAGCTTGGTCTGATCACACAATTTTTTCTTAGTCCAGCGCTACATTCAGCATACGGGCAACCAGTCTGGCAGTCATAGACACAACTTATAATCAACTGGTGACCAAGCATTCATCTAAGTGCCATTTAATAAAATAAATGACAAAGTAGTCGAAACAAATTGTAAATACGACAATTTTTTGATCCTATCTATGATACGAGGTAATGAGGTCAACTTTTGTGAAACACTGACCACATCTTTAGCTAGCAGTAGCTGGGTGTTCATCTTCTCAGGTCTGTAATACGGAGACCCATGAGCCGACCAGCGTACGTCGCATTGGTTCTCTTCCCCCGGTACATTGATCACGCTGAAAATGTCGATGTTCTCTTTCTTTGCACCAAGGACGTCGACCAGAATGTCGTGGAACCTGTCCTTCATGCTCGGCGTACCCCTGATGAACTTTTCAGCCGAGGTAAGTAGTCGCACAGACCCTGAGCTGAAGACCGCCTCTTCAGGTATGTCTTTGACTTCTACAATGACAGTGCAGATGACGGGTGGCCATGGCTTCTCGTCAACTTCTACTTTGAAGTCATAGGTGCCGGCTTTGGTGTTTTCCTCAATGATGATCTGCCCGGTGTCTTTGTCCACCTAGTGGGAATACCATTAAATTTGTTTATTTATTTATCCTTTTATTTATTTGTTTATTCATTTACTTATATCTTTGTTTCCTGACTTGAGTTGAGTGTTCTCTTTGACACTGAAAACTTTTGCATATTGCACGTACTGTTATTTATTTAGTTATTTATCTTATTTATATTTTTATATTATTTATTTATTTATTTATTTATTTATTTATTTATTTATTTATAAAAAAACACCAAACAGTAACCATTTACAGGTGGGGCTGATTCAAGGAGATTGGAGAGTTCCTATATCTTCTAAAAAGTACAGAAATCTGAACACTTACACTTCACATGAAAGTAAAGCATCTGTCTGGTACACTATGGATTTTGAAAAACTAATCTACAGACATTATAAGAAGTCACAGTCATGAAGATAGACTTCCACGACAGACGAAGCTGACTGTGGGTCACTGCCTCTGTACAAATTAGATATGTGAGAATAATGTTATCAACTCACTGAAAATTGAGGAATGGGAGTCGTTACGGTGTACGAAATATCGTCACCCTTGACTATGTCTTCATCTGCAGCATACACCTCACCTATCGCACTGCGAGGAATTTGTCCTAAAAAAAAAAAAACGAGACAAGGGCAAGTTACTTAATCTGCACTTGTGCCATTTTAACCAGTGTTCTCCACAAATGAAAATTAAAGGCGGGCGGCTAATTAGCATATTTATTTGCATAATATTTGCGTAAATTTACATATCACCAAGGCTATTCACAAGGCATTCCAGTGATGATATACTTCTGACATTCTCAATATTTTTCTCCATTCAGCAGTGATTAATGGCAAGCTATACAATTTATTTTTACATTTAAATCCTGTTTATTTTTCTTTAAATAAATAATAAAACATCAAAAGTGAAAAAAACACATTGAACTAATACAAACAATACACAATTTAGTAAATATATTGCACAATACCAACATGAAAATTCAAAAGTAGGCCTACATGAGAAGTAATCAGTGTTCGAAATAATCGGTGGCAAATGGTGGCACGTTTTCATGTGACCCTCTGTTACTATATGTTTATCTGTAGCCGGATTGGTAAAGCCATGAACGTCTTTTTTACGTCCATGACAAGTTGATACGGGACTGAATAATGCACTAAGTTACAAATGCGGAGTCAGCGGAGCATGCCTGCAGATAAACATACGTTGACTTTAAAACTCAATTCATAACAAGAGAGGCCCGAAAAAAAATGATACCAAGTATTTCCAAGAGAAAGATTTGAAATTTCATCGACTCTTAGTTCGGCAAACGTACAAAACTTCGACAACTGCGCGGCGTAGGCTGCCATGCATGTTTGTGTGGAGCACGCTGGCGCTCTTGATCTCGATCACACGCGACCTTTGAACTATACAGTACAGAACCGTATGTACATAGCTGCTGTATTCGAATGATCACACGAATGATGATTTTAGCTCGTGCAGTTTCTTTTTACTTCATTTCAATGTGCCTTTGATATTTTAAAACGGTCACGGATTTTGAAACTTGATCAAACGCAACTGCTTCTCAAAGTCAATCGAATGAATCCATGCAAGTTACGAATGCGTGACAGGAAATGACACACATGGCTTCAATGTCATGTGGACGTACACGGATCTCAAAATGGCTAACTTGGCTCGGATACGCAACGACCTGAACACGCGAAGTACCATACTTTTTTGCATCTGATATTTGTCTCAACCAATCCTACGATTTTAGCCAGATCTGATCGAAATCACTTTTCCTGACCTTCGGATCCTTACAAGTACGAGACATTGGCGGCAATGGCAGTTGACTATAGCATAGATGCTTTGACAGAGTGTTCGCTGGCAAAAATGCAACACCGGGCCTTTGAGTGTACCCTGTCCGTTAAAACGGTCACGGATTTTGAAACTTGATCAAACGCACATTGAAATGAAGTATGAAATGGACGGTGTCTGTACGGTACGGTCGGCAGCTTAACACATTTCAAGCTTTTTGAATTGAAGTCTTAGCCAGTTTTCATCGGCACTACGGCCGTTTCACACTTGAAAAGCTCGCTGAAATAAAAGCGTGACAAAATCGCCGCTGAGAAACAATAGGTCTTCAACTACATTTACTAAAGAGTATCGACGGATATGAAACAGGATCGGGCGAAAAAAATAAAGGATCGGGGCGATCCTCTTAAACGGCCCGGGGAGAACATTGAGGATTGCATGCAGTCGCAAAACAAACCGACAGATGTGTGAACGGCCCCTCTTTATTACACGACGTTGTCAGTTGCTGTCATTTTTATTCAATAGGCTTTCAGATATTGTTCGGACAACTGACTGTGAAAACAGTTTAGGCGACAGAAAACAAAGGTGGGCGGGCGAGATTAAAGGTGGGCGGGCGAGATAAAAGGTGGCCCACGACAAAAAGAAGCCGGGCGCACCGCCCGTCAAAAACCCCTTGTGGAGAACACTGAACCTGAAGTTCTTCACTGATGTGAGAACATAGTAGAGCCATTGGTAAATTTGTATGCACCCCTAGATTCATCTAATTGCAATCCCCTAAGACAGGGATATTAGTGTCTGATAATACATTATAAAGCAAACACAGATAACAATTAAATTTGATAAGTATAAGATAGCTAAAACAAAAAAAAGGTTATCGTGACTTCAAGTTCATTTTGTGGTGAACTTTCTGTTACTCTGTCAAATTTCAAAGTAATTTCTATGGAGAGCATTCTCGGATGTACTATCAAGCTTTCATATGATCAAAAATTATATACTTTCTTTCTTATACAGCGCTTTGTATTAAAATAATCTCAATGCACTTTTTAATACAATACAATCATATTTACAGATGAATGTACAAAATCAGTTACACTGATACTAATGTAGGTGATACAAAATACCTTGTTGAAGTTTAGAATTTAATGACTTGAAAAGATTGAGTTGAATTTCTCATAAGCTGCCGGTTCAAACTTTGATGGCAAGGCATTCATAGACAGGGCTTGACAATTCCTATCGCCCGACGCCCGGGACAAGTGAAATTTACGTTCGGGCAAGTCAAAAATAAAATCTGGTCGCCCGCCGGACAAGTTGTCTGGCGCAATCAACGCAAACCTAAGTTGCGGTTTGTGCACGTGTCGCCCGATTTGCGTTGTCGTTCACACAAAATAAATGTCAATCACTGACTTTTTTTAGATACAATTGTGACGTTCTTCTGAGATTCACTTGCCGACTCACACAATGTTGCAATTTTTCGATGATCGACAAGAAATTGTTTCATCATCCAATTAAAAAAGTCGCTTAAAATTTGGCGTCAACAGCAGTTCTCTGTTGTATGCCGACTGCTCCGCCCCAACAAAATAGGTAAAAAATTGCAAAACCCAATCATATTGCTTATCGGCGATCGACCGTGCTGTACTTCAAAATCATTTATGCGGCCTCGCGAGGTAGACGAACATTGTTGGCAGATAGTTTGTGGAGTGATCGCTGTAAATATGAGTATTTTACGGTAATATTTCCACTAACACATACAAGGCATTGTGCATTTTCGGGAGCCAGAGCGTAATTACTGCTCTGCAGACCTACGCTACGCAAAAATCAAGCAAAGCTTTTGCCGTAAAGAGGTGCGTAGTTTACGACGATGGGCATTGTGTAACTCTGAGAAACGACGTTGTGCGCCACGAGGGCCAGCATGAATAGGATCGTCTGAGAATCAACAACTCGATGTGATGATTAGAACGATGTTTCTGACAAAAGATCTAAACATAAGCATTATGATGAGGAAAAACGCCGTAGATGTTATCTCCCGAAATGAAAAGCACAGTGGCCTTGGTTGAAATATGACGGTTCCAAAATGTTCTGTACGACGTGTCTCAAATACCCCGACATTGCCAAACCAAGCAGAATGCTTTTTTTGACGGATGCGAAATGTTTCGCGTTGAATCAATAAGGTCTCACGAGTTTAGTCAACTGCATTCGGACTGTTTGGCGCATCACAGATGAGATCGTGACGGGGACAAAAATTGTGGAAATTTTGTGGGTCCTGCTGAACCCGATACGGTTTCACTTGCCAACACCCCGATCTCATGCATTCGCAATGCGTAAACCGAATGACAACGACTAGCGACAGAAACTGACCAATCTTTTTACGACGGCATTTATGCTTGCCAAATACGGAAAGCCGATGTATGATACCTTCAATGTTAGCCCTGTGTACTGGCCTGTGTGTTCCCGGCGTTATACGGCGTCTTGTGGTGGAGGCCGTATAACGCCGGGAACACACAGACCGTACGCAGGGCTACTTCAATGTGAGCTTTTGAGAAAATTCGGCGTCAACATCGGCCAAAATTACCAAAATAAGAAAGCCCTGAAAGCCGCTACGCAATTCGTCGCAAGTATTTTGGTTCTGATTATTACAAATGGAGGACAAGTAAAATTTTTGTGAGGACAAGTGAAATTGAAAATCCACTTGTCCGACGGACAAGTGAACTGGAAAAAAAATTGTCAAGCCCTGATAGACTGGGTAAACAGATCAAAACAGCCTCATCACTGTTGTACACTGTAATTCCCATAGATTGGGATGTAGACTGACACAACTGGAGTGTGATTCAATGCAAGGGTACAGGCCGACAACTCACCTTTGTAACTGTACACCAGTATGGTTTTGGTGGCTGGAGACGGAGGGTTGTCATTCACATCGCCTATGGTGACTGTGAGCGTCTGCGTGGCCGAGACGCCGTGCTTGTCTGACAGCACAACAGGGATATAGTAGAACGGCGTGGCCTCTCTGTCGAACTCCTCCAAGGAAACAACTCTGAGCTCTGCAGGGGAAAAGATCAGAATTCATGAAATCTATCCATCACAATGATTTTACTTAATGACTGCAGAGGCGAAGAATCATTTGCATCAGATGTCATGGATCTACATTTCTTGGGAATTCAGTAAGATGCTGTTTTCAAAGTCAAAGTTCAATGTTGAGAGATCACACACATGAGAAACATAATGCTTATATTTCTGAAGCCGTTAACTGCAAAAATCCTAGTCAATTTGATTTCAGATGAGGCTAAAAGTTGATCTTGTTTCGTCTGAACTCGTGACCGAAACACTGAGGGCAGTAGAGAATGTGACATGACATATCATCTGACATATTTCATCTCAAAAACGACCAATCCCAATACTTCAACCATTTCACTGTGATGCTTGTAAATTCCCATCATTTTCATTGGAGTGGTTTGAACTATATTTTTGTGGATTGCGTTTTTTTCCTGGTGTTTACAGCCGACTGGATCATTACTTTTTCACAAATTCAGAAGTCTAATGATTTCATAAGATTCCCCTGGAATCAGATTTCTATGATCACATGATAATATCACTTGGAAAATGTAAGAAACCTGTCAGAACCCCGCCTGATCCTCAAAAGTGTAAAAAAATTTCAAGATTATCAAATGGTATGTCAGAGGCACAACTGACAAAGGTGTCACTTACGGTCTTCCACTCCGATGGGACTGCTGACATCAAAAAATGAGAGAATACCATCATCATCGATGACTCTGTGTGTGAATGGTGGGCCGTTGCTATCATCATCCCGATCGATGATTTCAACCACTCCGGCTTCGTATCCTGCTGGAGTGTTCTCCGGGACCAAGAGAGTGTAGCCAGGCAGGAACTCGGGAGCATTGTCATTGACATCAGTGATGCTGACAGTGAATGTCACGGTGGCAGTGTTACGACGTTCACCACTTTGCCCTACATACAGAGAAAGAAGGTATATAACACACTGAGTGGAAGAGAAAACAAACTTAACATGTATTTGGGTGGAAAAGTGAGAGGAAATGCTTAAAATGAGGTCATCTTGGATATAAAAACAAAGGAAACAACAGCCCCTACCTATGGCGGCACTCAACAAGTTCTCTACAGTATTACACAAAGCAACTTAAAAAATACACAAAGCAGCTTCTATTCACAGTGTGTGTTTATATAATGAAATAAATCAATCGCAAAAGTTCATTGTAATTTTATTGTGAGCGAATAGGTCAAAGAATTGAGGAAATTCAATAGAGGGCGCTGTAGGAGAAAAGCTGTCAGAAATCCATTCTTTGAAAGATGCAGATTCAGCACATTATAATTAGAAATATTTGCACAGAATCATGAGCCAGTTCAAAAACCTAACAGCCCCTATGCAATTGTGCAGAGTATAAAATCAAATGTATTTCACAGTTTGCGAAGAAACCAGGTGACGTCTTCCCATACCTCGTACATTGTCTGTGGCAGTCACCGTAAATATGTAATTTTCACGTATCTGGTCCGGGTCTTCATATGGTTCCCTGTCCAGGTCTTTGATGGCCATGACAGACCCATTGGCACTGCCCACAGTGAAGAAGCTGCTGTCTGGAAACTCTGGCACTCGTACGACTTCGAACCTGCAATCCATACAGAATTTAACTTTAGATATTATCAGAATAAAATTTCATCACCACCCATAACTAGTAAAATATCTCTAGATAATTGGCAGGGGAAACATAAAAAACTCTTGACATAGTCAAGTCGTATGAGATAATGGCAACAAAACAGTAGTTGAAATGCTGCAGGAGCGTTATTGACAAACGCTGAAGAAATATCATCATTGGATAAAAATAGATTTGGAGTTGAAAAGATACATCGATAGTATTTATCTTCCAAAAAATTTTTCAGGTTCATACTCACTCTATTTCACTAAATTTTTCAGACTTGTCTCGGTCAGTTGCAGCGACAGTCCCTATTGTCGTCCACTTTGCAAAATCCTCGGGATGTTCGGCCAAATACCGCGGCTGACTAAAGCTGGGAACTTCATCGTTGGCGTCCATTACTCTGATGTCAAGTTCAGTTGTGGCAGTGTTCTTAGAATCGTCAACTTCGATGGTCAGGACAAACTTACTTTCATTCAGTTCAAAGTCAATTTTCTGGGGTTGGCAGAGACAGAAAAATGTCATGCTTAAAATCTTGACAAAAATCACCCTTCAGGTGAGAAAAAAGTTCTGTACATTTATGATGCAAAAGGTGGGGTTGAAACACAACGGCACAGGGGACCATTGTGCTCGTAACATGGATGGAACAATGGTAACTTTTCCTGAGAAGAAAACAGAAACACGATTCTGGTATGCTTTACTACCATGGAGAGTAAAGCTTCACCAAGAATGTGTACATGATAGAGTTTCACATGGTGGCCATCATTAATTCTTTTCAGAACTAAGTCTGTATTCATTGGCATTATAGACTGAAGGAGATTTGAAATGATCAAATCTACTGAGTATTTAATACTCGTTCACTAAAAACAAAGCTTTCCTTGACTGCAACCATGTTGATTCAGTCTTTCACTGTGCATGTGTAAAAAATGCATAGCGCAATTATCAAATAACAACAAATTGTACCAGGTCATAAAATGCACAAGCATACCTTTGCTACTTTGACAATGGCATAGCCGCTGTCTGGATCAGTTTCGATCCGGAATTTTTCACCGACATTACCACTGATGATGCTGTAGGAGTTAATTCCAACATCCCTGTCAATGGCTATCACTTTAAACACAGAAGAGTCGACCGGCACGTTTTCAGAGATCTCCACAAAACTCTTGGCCTGCGGAAACTCTGGAGGGTTGTCGTTTTCGTCACTGACATAGATAGTGGCAGTCACAGTTCCTATAGATACAGAGAAAAGACGTTCCGTCACCAGACATTCAAAGTGCATTTTTAAATATTCTGACAGCCTGAAGTTGACAAAGCATAGCTGAAAACAAAGTTAACAGCATATGTAGAGGAGCTCTAGTGAAAAAGTTGACATGGAAAAACTCACTTTGAGTGTAATGAAATGAACACTTTGAGATGAGATACTTTCAATTGCCCTTGTGATGAAGCTCTGTCAAAGGGGAGACAAATTTAAAATTTTAGAAATTTTGCCAACATCTGTATTCAAAAATACAACAGCCAATGGACTTATCAACATGATCATCAGGTTGGATAAGGTACATGCAATTTATGCAATCAGTAAATTCTTGTCTAAAATCTTGCGTGATGCAAGAGTACCTGCTAGTGTGCACACTGCCTGAACTTCATAATGTAGCTGTTGAATTGAATTACAATCGCTTGATGGCTTTGTGAAAACTCACCGGTGTGTGCACCCCCATCAACAGCCTTGACAACAATATCGTAGGATGGAATCTCTTCTCTATCCAAGTTTCCAACCTGGGTTGTGATCACGGCACTTTCAGAGTCAATCGCAAAGATGGCCTGGCCAACGCTGTTCTGCGCGTTTCGCAGGATGGAGTAGCGAACGAGGGCATTGCCACCTTCATTGGGATCGTCTAGATCTTCTGCCTGGATGGTCATCACCGTGACACCTATAAACAGTAAATGATTTAAAATCATTTCAGTGTTCTGATATTTTTTGAGATGGAGGGAACCAACAGCCACAAAAATCAATTTCTGAAAATGTAGAGCATACATGTGCTTGTATCCAATTCCTGATTCACACAAGATCAAAGAAAATCATTTTGGTTATCCAATTGTTCCTTGATTTCAATGGGGAGATCTACTTTGGATGGTTGGAGTCATAATCAATGTAAGAAACTTTGAAACCTTGAAAAGGCATGAAAAATTTTCATCTGCAGCTTCCATTTTGAGCAGCAAAATCAGTTGAAGCTATTGTAAGTGATACTGTCACACACAAGACCAACTGAACAACCAGTAAATCAACAGATACATGTAATCCACTCATTCCCTGAATAGTGCCAGAAACACACATTTCACAATGAAAGGGTCATCCAGGTATATGGGCAGCATGTTCATTATAGGAGTGACTGGGATCAGTAAGACTGGGATTACAAGCAACAGGACCATGACAACACAGAATACGGATGCATAGAATATTTGTAACTTGATAGAGACAGTCTAAAAAGTGTTCACATCTTTGAAGGAATCAGAGTAGAAAATGGCTAGAAGTATCTACTGACTAAACTACTATGCATAGCATGCATGTGAGAACAAGAAAGACATTCTTGTAACTCTTTCACAACTGCAAGTTCAGGTACGAACATTGCCGTATTTACTTTTCAATCGCATGGTGCCAGCCATACACGTGGAATTTGAAGGTGAAAGAGTTATGTCGTGTCAGTCATGCCAGAAGTTGGTTTAGTGAAAAGTCTGTGGTGTTTGTTGAAGAAAGAAGTCAATTGTAACTACAATATGGAGAGGAGAGTCATCGGTTGGCATGCGTATTAGTTTTTGGATACTGTGTTTCCTCTGGGTAACCGGAAAAAGTAAAACCTTTGAAACCACCGTCCGATGACATACTAATTTTGAATGATCTCGAAAAGCATATTAATGGAAAGGATGGGCTCTTGATATCAAAAATTTTCTCTGATATATTCAGTATCATTCCCTGAGACTAACTTGACATCAGAGGAAACACAGGTGGTTGCAAAATTGCACTCATGTTGGTTTTTGGCAATGCTTTGGCTAGATGACTGGGTGAAGCATAGCAGGATTAACCCTTTCAGGCCTGAAGTCATATATGGCAGTAATTTAGATATATATTACCAGACTGTCAGGCCCAAAAGCGTTAGAGATGAAATGTGATGATATTAATTTTCTTGGGGGTGGTGGTGGAGGGGGGGGAGATGGGAGCATTGCAGAAAATTAAAGAGTACAGCAATGCTCTATCTTTTTTTCCAAAAATAGCACATTTGCAATGAATGAAAAAATATTTTAAAAAATCCAAAGATGGTACTAGATGAGATGATGTAATGGTCCGCAAAGCACAATTTTAAATAATGAAATTGGCGTCTTCAAAAAAAATTGCTTCATTCTGCTGTGAGGGTATTATAAAAGTTGAAAAAGTGGTCAAAGGGATAATAATGTAATAAAAAAAGCTGTAACGTTTTTAAAAAAATGGGAGATTACCTGCCGTATTTCTACCGTCTGGGTGGAAAGAAGTTTATTTTTTTAAAAAAAGTCACTTTATTTCCTTTTTACATTTGATAAATTTTATATCAGGGTGTGATACTGTCTAATGGTTTTATTTGTGATCTGCGTACCACAGATTTTTAGTCATAACCAACATAAGAATACCAGACCCTCTTTCAAAGAATACAATATTTCTTTTGACGTACAAAAGAAGCTGAAAGGCCATCGACACCATGCTAATGTTCTTTGGAGTTGAGGATTTTCTTATGTGGGTTGTCTCACCATGGCATTTTATGGAATGCTTGGTACAATGTATGTGAAACACAGAACGGCATTCCATAAAATGGAAAAACTTCATGAAAGGGTACTATGTAGGGAAGTTTACAAAAAAGTGTAAAAAGTGTAAGTATTCCCAGCTCGAAGCGATATTAAAAAATACACAGAAAGGCGGCAAAGAAGAATGTAAACTGTAAGTGTGAAAAAAGGTAAAGATTGAAGCATGCAAAAAATACTTTTTTTAAAATACACAGTATCACAGAGGTGTAACAGAGTATAATTATATGAAATTTGATGCAAGTACATTGTTATCTTTGAAATTGAGGCTGTACATCCATATATCATAATATAGGATATGAAAATATTCCATCATATCTTGGCATGAATGAAAATCCATGCAAAACTTTCTGCTTGAAGTGATTGCTCATTTAGTTCCATGCGTTGCAAATGTACAAACTTATTTCATATGCTTGTTGCAGCCCATATTTTTTGGTTTTTATCACCACATAAGGTGTCAATTGCTTCTGTATTTTGGATGCAGTGCCTTAAAATATGAAACAAAATCTAGCTGACACGGGCAAAGATGATACTTACCAGGTGCGCCATTTTCAGGGAAGGATCCGATGTACGGGGGATATGGAAACTGAGGGGCATTGTCATTGACGTCTTTGATTTTGATAAGCACCTCCACCGATGTGGTGCCGGCAGAGTTGGATGCTGTTACAGTGAATTCACGCACTTGACCTTTGTTGTCTTCACGGTCTAAATGCTTTCTACTGGATATGATGCCACTTGTCAGACCAATTGCAAAGTCCTCTCTGAACTCAGCTTGTTGGATTCTGTACTGTATATTCGATGGATCACCATTGGCACGAACCTACAAAGAAATCATGAAACACTTACAAATCAACTAAACTGCCTTGTCATAAAAACGGAATACAATAAAAATATAAAAGTCTGAAATTGTACTTTTTAAATGGATATATTAATACAAATTGGATGTTTAAACAAAATCAAAAAAAGACTTCGACAAAGGTAATGTTTATGAATTGTAGTGGGATATAGCCAGACTTGCATCAAAACAATAATATTCATGTATGAGTATTCACAAAATAATGTATTTGGTAGTTAGCGCCCTCAGTGTCCAACTCTGCCAACTTTGTGCTGCTGTTTTTCTTTCAAAAATGTACAACAGTACACCTTCCCAATTATCAGTGGCAAAATTACATTCATTCACGCACTAATACTTGTCCTATTATTATAAAGTCTGGAATATACCCTCTATGTGATTCAGCTATATGATTATTGCATACTGCATATTTGTTGGTCTGGCAATTTCAAATCATGACCATTTTTTTCTGTTCAAATTAAGTCAAATTTTTCCAGTAAGTTGAATCATTGCCTCAAAAGAACAATTTCCAAAGGATAGTATTTCACATCACTTACATTTACGCAAGAAATGAACATCAAAGTGACACTTATCAGGATGAGATATTTTTACAACACCATACACTGTGTGTGACATATGACGAATTGTACACATGGCTACTTACTGTTAATATTTCCCGAGGAACAAAGGCTGGTACAGGTGATGCAAGGCCGTCCACTTCTTCAACTGTTCCTTCATAGCTGGGTTGATCAAATGATGGCTTTGATGCACGGCGAATACGTGGCTTTACAACTTGGTTTGGTGGCGCCGGTTTATCAGTTTCAGATGGAATTATCGTGATGATGACCTTTTGCTCTTTCGGAGCCTCTGCAAGACAACCATATTAGCCAAAAGTGAGTGCGAGAGTTGGGCTGCTGTTGTAATCAGTCGCAAGAAGTCTAAATTCAGTAACTTGTTAATAACAGTGTTCACATTACCAAAAAAAAAAATTTAATTTGAATGGTATAAAAATGGGTGGTCAATCACTGAATGTCAAACTGATGTTATGAAATATACAAGTGTTTGCTGGGAGTGGTTTGAATTTCAACGTATTATCATGTGTTGTGAACTATCTTTATTTTTGAAGTGATGGGATCTTTCTAACAGGTAGATCTATACACAAGTACTGTACAAGCATCATTATCCATAGCTAATTCTTCCCTCACATCCTGTGTGTGACACTCACAATTATTTTCCTGCTTTATACTTTTGTAAGAGCCAGGATGCCAGAGCCAACAAAATAGCAGTTTACAAGCTTTTAAGATTTGTATTTCCCCCATGTGTTCTTGTGTTTGGTGAGTTACTCTACAAACAAAGTGTGAATCGTCAGAGAGCAAAACAGGAGTTGAAATTTGTAAATATCCGTACATGTAGCTGTGTAAGACAGACTTGATGAAATCAATAATTTGAGGAAGGAACAGGAGGGAGGGAGGGAGAAGTAATATGGCAGCCAGTGTTTGGTTTTCTTTGTTGTTCCTCCACACAATGAGCAACAGTGTTGTGCTCTTTAAAAATGTCATAAACACAGACTCTTTTAAAGAGGTATTGTCACAAACAATGGCTAAATTCTGCATTTGCAGACAACACACCATATAATCCAGAATGTTCAACCTGGGGCATGCATGCAACCTGGGGCATGCATGTATACTTGTGGCCATTCAAAAAAATTTTGCTTTGACCCAAACACAACCACTTTTCCAAAATCTTATCACGTTTATATTGCGAGAAACATTTAAAAAAAAATGATCATTCTGAAATGAATAATTTAAATCTATGGTGCACATTAGTCACCTCTTGAGTGGCACAGACACTTAAACTTTCACGACAGCAATAATGAGTTTCTCGATTTCTTGGTTGACAGTAAACTGCCCACACAAATACTCCTCTACTTTGTTCTCCCTCTCTTGGACAAAGACACTTCCTGCAACAATTCAATGACAGACAACAAGAAAAGAATTCTGCTTCTGGCAGACCGTCTCGAAAAAACAATTGTTTCTTTCACAATGGACTGAAAATATTGGACGATTCAGAGCAAAGGTATGCAAGCACATGCTGGCTTGCTGCGCAACCCCTTTCAAGGGCCTCACAAAAATGTGGATGAGTGTTTGTTTGCCTGAATACTCAACTTTCTATTGGACTTCGTACAGAAAACACCCGGGCACAGCCTGGGCACACCATTCACAAACTCTCGTCAAAAACAGTCCCTTTTTATACTGACAACCACCGTTGCTCACACACACACACCCTAGAGACCGGAGTTCTGCCTTGTTTTTGTTATGAAAACCTTTTAAAATGGCTGGTGGGGGCCAGGATCAAATTTTCAGGTTTGGCGAAAGGTAAACAAGGTGAAAGCAGATAAACGGTTCTTTCACCGGGTTTGAATCGGAGGAATGTCCGCAAGGCCAATCAATGCACGTACATGAAGGCCACACATCAGAACAATTAAGCTCAGCTCTGTGTGTTTGTCAACGTCTGAGTATTTCCTGTATAGTGAAAACAATAAACCTGAAGTGTTTGTCTTTGAGTTCTGTTTCATAATTCAATCCGGATAACAGTCTCGTAAGTCACACTGACAAAATTCAAACAGGTAGCTCTAGTAGGGATGATGCCAAAACAACACAGGCTGTTTTTCTTTCTAATTCTGCTATTCATAGATCCAAGCGGCCAAGGTCACTCAAGGGTAAACAGCCCCACACAAGGTAGAAAAAAGATCACGGGAAGTCAAGAGGTTGAACATAATAATGACATTTTTTAAGCTTTTTTCATGCAACATCTATACGTGGCCAAGCAATTTGGCTGACAAACACATTACCTTCAACAAGTTGCTTTTATTTTTCTATTACTTTACTGTATTGCATTTCTGAGAGAATGATCCTTGATTAATTGATTCACAAGATTAATTTTTTTCGCTCGATTTTTTATGGATTTATTGCCTAGAGTACAAATGAATAAAACAAATAGTTGATATGTTAGTCAAAGCAGACAACCATCAGGACAAATATTCCACCGAAACACCTACACAAATCAATAATGCGACCAACCTGTCCAAAAATGGGATTCCTGAACAAGGTGTGCCATTCTATGATGCAGTTTCCTTATATGGCCTTCCACACACCTAATATGGCTCATCTTCAAACAAATGACATCATCCATGAACAACAATTGACGGCACGTACCAACTGCGCATGGGTATGGGCAGCTTGCTTCCCTGAGGGGCATATGAGCCATGATGGATGTTCTAGTGCTAACATAATGATGCTGTGCTTGTACTCAGAGAGGTTTTGGAAAAAACACTTCGGATAACTAAAACCTAGTTACAAGCATAGTTCTATTCAGAGCATGTCTGACCAGTTCCCAGTGGTGTGCAGATCAACACCTGAGCTCAACAGTTTGTGAGAGCTCGCCGCATTAAACACTTATCGTTGCATTTCATCAACCAAAGACGACCATGCACGCCAATTAACCCCGCAAAAACATCTCAATTTGAAAAGAATTTGATTCAAGCTTTTATCTTTTCCATCAGCAAAAAGATACGCAGGAACGCATTCTACAGTCATGTGGATATGTCATTTGTTGCTATGATCATTAATATTCTTTGTTAGCATTTCACAGACAAATGACTCTGTACTGGTGTCGAATTTCAATTTTTACGAAGATTGCTAGGGGATTATACATGTATGATAACAGAAAAACAAATCAATAATACTGACCGGCCAAATGAAATACAAGGAAACTGGATTCAGTTTATATAATTTTGAAAAATTTACGAGATATCAACATCATCGTACTAGCTTTACGACACTGGTTGAACATTATTGAAGGTGGTCAAGAACACATTTTCTGACACTGCACACGTTACAATTGGCACAGAATTTGAGACAAGTCTTGCAGAGACTGCATGTCATTAAGAGGAGGTCTTTCCTTGACAAAATGAAAGCTTTTAACTTATTTTCGTAGAAACTTAGGCATTTCTTCAACAAGCCTGTCCTCAAGCCAACCAAACAGCATATTGACCTGCACCCACATATCAAACACAGTAATGTGTTTATCAAAAAGTCAACATCATAAGAGGGACCATAAAAATCCCCATTACAGGAATACCATGCACACTATTGACAAGATGTCAGATACAGGTGGACGTGTTGTAAGAGTGTATTTGGACTAACTTCAGAGAAGTTGAGGAACAATCCGCGAAATGAACATACCACATTAATTTAGTGTCCTTGACCCTTGCACAAACACCCAATTTAAGCTCTAATTCTACTGAAACAACTCTACAGCCAGGTCACAGAACATATTTTTAGACTGCAACAAACTGTTACACACATTTTTTTGATCGTGGGGAAAGACAAATTGGTGACGCTTTCACACTTTTATTTAAAATGGTATCACATGATACGCCCTTCCTCTTTTACCAGTCATCCCTCGCAATTTTTTTTTCCATCTGAGGAGGCGAGCTTAGCACACACCTTGGTCGGCCAGGACAAAAGAGAAAGTTGGTGGTTTTTAAAATACACCTGCCAGATGTTTGAATTATGATGCAACTAAGTGTTCAGACCGTAAAATGTGCCACACACATTGCTTTACATAGGTGTGCAGCTTTTTGCTCGGTTCCTCATAAATGTGTTTACGTTTCGGGCATTGCTTTCCATTACTTCACATAATCCTGAACGCGTACACACATCTTGGTTTTGTTTATTATTCATGTCAAGTACCACGTAAATCTCACCTGATGACTGGGCGGATGTTGAATTCCATCATGTAAGAAATCACCTGCATTCCATCGAAGCAAATTACATTGTTTTCTTTCAATTTAATTCCCCCCATTACTCTCGATTTACAAGGGCACATTTTCTCCCATAGCGAGCATGATAGGAATTCAGAACTACGACAGTTTAACATTTCTGTCCAATCACACTGTTTGTTAGTGTTACACATTGAGTATGGTGATCTATAAAAAAAATTGAAACGATCAAAAAACATCAAATCTGAACTTACATCAGTCTCAAAGTAATGAGTTCATGCACACTTTCCCTTCAGAAATTTTGAATTATTGTTGTTTTCAATAAAATCAAGAAAAAATAATTGTTGGAAAAATTTTGAGTATGAACGACATTTAATCATGTGATGACTGAAACTAAGCTATCAGCATAGCACTATCTCATCTGTCAAAAAGTCTGACAGCGGAGTCTGTTGAACACAAACATGGTTTTGTGTTGGAACTCTGTCGTTTCGAATTTTTGTAAAGAATACATTCTACAGTTTTCCAATGATCTGAATCTCAATTTTGAGCTGCAATTTTATGAGATATGAATCTGTTCCAAACATGCTTTAAAATTTTTAAACAGTTGGAGAGTCAGTCATTTTATCCTCAAGGCAGTTGTTATGTAGACGATGTGCATTCCTATTTTTGACAGCTGCCATACATACAGCATACATGTATAGTACACACAACTCTATTTTAGTTTGTCTTTTTGATTTGCACATAAACATTTACCCGTCTACTCATCCATACCATTAAATGGAAATATTGAAGGTACATGTATATATATACAGCTATAGGCAAGTATTAATCAATGTCAATATATTCTCATAAATTTGCAGAAGTCCCCCTTTTCATATTTTTAATACATGTAGTGTATAATTAAATTATATAAATATACTGAGGCATTCTACATGTTTTTACCACAAAAAAATAAATTCAGAGTAAAACGGTGAGAATACAGATAAATATGACTTCAGTTTCAAAGAAGATTTTTGGTTTTAAGAGTATGAGCTTCAGAGTAAGCATGGACTTGGGAGAACTTATCAAAAAGATCAGTTTCCGTGAAGGATATGCAGCTCTATCTATAATTCATGCAAAATGCTCAAAATGTAGACATGTTAAATCTGGTTGTCTTTTTCAGTCATTATGGTCGTTTCTCTTTTCAATTTTTTGCATAAAAACGCCTGGATACACTTGTAAACGGTAAACTTTAACAATGGTTGGTAAGATTTTATGCGTAGTCAGTGCTGACAGGTATATGAATCCAAACCCACAAGAAAAACTGGCCAAGTGTGCTCATACTGGGCATCGAGTAAGGAGAACAATTTCATGAAACAATAACATTTAATAAATTATTTCACATATAATTGTCTCTTTTCTTATTGCTAAAATATGCTGCCATTGGTAAGGTTCTCGTTTCAGCTTTCGATTGCAAATAATGGAAATATATATCATAGTAGAACATCTACCCCCTTCGGGATAGTCTGTGCATGAAAACGTTTTCTGATCACAGACATTAATTGTATAGGAAAAAGGTGAACACAAAATACACGTATCATCTGTAAGGATGTTATACTAGAACACTGACCAAAATTTGGCAAAGCAGAAATGTGCCCATCAAAATTTCATGTGATCAAAAAAAAAAACGGACAGCAAAGACTCGCCACTAGGGCATTTGGAGCAAAGACTCTCCAATAAGGCATAAAATTTACTGCAATTGTTAAATTTACGATCCCCATTCCCCCTGTCAACACAAAAGTCAAGTGCACTTTTGAAGTGGTTTGGCAAAACACCAAAAACATTAAAATGACATAAAAACTGTCTGCATAGAGAGAAACAATTTAGCACTGTGGAATGCCTTGCAGGTCTATCAACTACGTAACACAGCTGCGTGATACATTTTGTCTAAAATAGTCCCAACAAAGTAGTTCTTAGTTATCCCGCACCATAAATATATAAGGATGGCATCGTAATAATACGAACATGTTGCAATTTATGTATGGGTAATATGAAAAGCCTCATTTTATGGAGAATAAGGGTATCTCTGAAACCTGCAAATATCATAAAACGGTGCGAGGTGCGAGGCCATTAGATTTATATTTTGACAAATACAGAGAAAATACCTTGGCTATGCTAACCTACCAAGACTAATGCAATTAATGTTTTGGCCCTTTTCAGCTTTATTTCAAAACATACAGGTGTACGGCTTTTTGTATGATATCATATATGCTTCAAATTCACAATGACAGATAAATATGTAGCTTTTATGAACATATACAACGTATGTAGCATTCAGTACCAATAGTACATTGATTTAGTATCACATACAGAATACAGGCAAAAAACATGAAATCACTTCTGAGATTTTCTTTTCTATTTCATTCACAAGATCAGTGATAAAAAATAACATGGATTTTCCTCTTTTTTTTACCAAGTGGCAAAGATTTGCTACAGGTCTCTGCATTTCATCTGAATGGCAACCGCAAAAATTGGCATTAACAGTAACACAGAGAAGGAAAAAGCTTTTAGCAGGGTAATACAAGACTTTCCAGATGGACTCCAATGCAATACAGACACAGTAATTGTAGATTCCGCAATCAATCTACCACTGATTTCACCACTGCGTGCATTCATCCCTCAGTTAAAGTAATGATTACAACTACAGAAACACTATCGTATTTTGAAGTGAAGCTTGTCTGAGCTGAAAGAAAACGGATATCCGGACTCTTTCCTAACATTAAAGATTAAATTTTTAATTTCCTCAATTTATATGTACCATACATTTCTTTACTGATTCAATTCTCAAGCACATGTACAGTGTACATGTACGTTGAAAAAAATCTATGAACCGTATCTTTTACCAAAATGGTTGTAAAGTTGTCAACTGGAGAAACTATAGTTCAGCCCTGAGATATGAGCAGACACTGTAGAAATACGAGTTTCTTGACAACAGGAACTCAAGCACTTGTTCTTCAAGTACACCCGAATTGCTCAACATGTTCTCAAGTTCTCTGTCTCCAAAGATAGTGACCTTGTTGAACTTCAGCACTATGGAGGTCGCTGGGTACAGATTAGGATCTGTTGCTAAGGGTGCTTCCAGCTAGCTTGCTATGCACAGTATTCACACGTGTGTGATTTATAAACTTTAACATAGAGTACTCAAGAATCAATTCTGGGACTACAGTACATAAAATTTATATCAAGTGAAATACTTTTCAAGTCAGTCAAACACACTGTAAATTTTCCCCTTCTTCTGTCCGAGACAGGCACACACAAAAATACGGACATCCCAAGGACATGTTTTAGAGATCAAGTATTCTGAACAGAAGCCAACCAAGGTGAATTAGCTCATTATCTTGATGTTATCAACAAAATAAACACTGTTCAACTTGCAATGATGAAGATAGCAAGTTTGTTCAGTTTATGTAGATAACATGAAGTCAGCTTGTCTGCTAACTTACTTTAATTGGATGGCCTGGATATCAGCTATGATACCAGGTGAAATGGAAAATGCGATACAGCAATACGCCAGGAAAGAGGCCAGCAAAATCAGGAGACAACTCACAATCTTCATTTAAATGCACGGTAACCTACATGATACAAAACACGCCACATTGCAATGCCCTTTGACAAATTAATTATGGAATTTATCATGAAGGGGAAATGTCAGAACGCTAATGAAATGGAGAAAACGAACACAAGAACCATGTACATCAGTTCCATATCAATCATTAGAATCAAATTACAACGATGCATCGCTAGATGAATATCTATTAATCACTGTCATTGTACATTTCCCATCACAATTACTGCATTACAAAGACCACTTCGTTGCAATTACCTCACACGGCGACTATTAAAAAGCAGCAGATGTACATGCACCCATGAAAATTATCTGTGTATGCTACATGTATATAAAGCAAAAAGTTATCTTTTCTGTTTGTTTTTCACATTTTTAGCATGAGCAATTTGATGATAATGAAAAGGTATGTTGGGAGATATGTTTACTGAACATCGTAAAACTAAGTACAATGGATTTTGATATTTGTGACAAGTACATATGAGAATTTCGAATTTTTGCTGTTTTCATGTTATGTTTTCATGTCAGTAATGTCAAATACAGTAACATCTTTTGATTAAGATCTGATTGACGGTAAAATATTCCAAGATTACGTACATCAAACTTTCAGCTGGCCTACACTTGGTCTCTCTCCTAAATTTTTCCATGCGTTGGCAAAGGAAAGGTTTTTTCTGTGCCACTAAAAAGCCATTATGATGAGTCTGCCATCAACAATTGTGTCAACGACCCGACTTTCGTGCGTCAACACAGAAATACCGATCTTTTGTCACACTCTCGTTTTCCATGCCCGTCACGTACAGGCTGCGCATTTGTGCCATTGGGATTAGGCACAGCTTGTTGTTTGTCCCCGGAGTGTCCGCCTTCTGCTGCATACTTTGGCAGTGAGGACATTGAGGCAGCTCACAGAAAAACAACGGCGGAAATGTCGTAAAATGTCGCTTTAGTAAAGAAAGCAAAGATGCAAATTACACCCACACACACAGTGTAGAAGATGTCGGTCTTTAAATGGTATGAAACTGGTGATTTTTTGTTACCATCACTTCTTTTACAGATGAATTGTATTCACATTTTCACTTCTACATTCGGTTTCTTGGTAAAATTTAGGTATTATGCCCTAACTAAATAATGCAACACTTTTAATTGTGTGATCCACTGGGATACAGGATGTGGCTAAATTAAACTTTGAAGAATGTAAATAAATGAATTGAAGTATCAGTAATTGTTCTTAAGATCTTAAAATGAGAATACATCAACATTTGCAATGGAGGACAGGATACTGCTAGCATTGTTCAAAAACTGGCATTGAGCATGCCTCTGCCTGGGTGCCGGATAAGAACGAAGAATTTTTTTCATTTGAATGTCTTCCTCACCCTTGACTTTGCCTTGAACCTCAGTCTTCAAGACAATTAGGCGTCATTTCTATGACATGAATTAGCCACACTGAGTCACTGAGTTAATTGTTCATCATCATTAAGGTGTGCCTCCATTTTTTCCCATCATTCCTTCACCAAAAATAGACTTACATTTGTAATTATGAATCACTACTATTCCGGGAAAATGCTCATCATGGACAACCACTCACAGTATTTCCATTTGCGTGCACTTTTCCATTCTACATCTTTATCTCATCTCAGCAAATAACAAATTGCAACCACAAAAATTTTTTTATCTCCAATCATGATTTTGCCTCCTGACCATATTTGTAACAGACACTTCCATGAAGTGATCTGCCATGCTTTTAGACAATTGTGAATTTTTAGACATAGCACTTTTTTTACGCCGTACAAGTTATCAACGTTGACATGGAACAGGATTGACAATAAAACTGTGATAGTATCACTGCTTTTATATCAATCATTGGAGAAGATTAGCTAAACTTTGTCATCATAGCTGGATTAAGTAAAGACAATTGGACACTGTACATGACATGTTTTGCAGACAACACATCAACGTTTTTGCTTTTTAAATCGGGGTACTAAATGGATTTTACAGTAACACTACAATTTAAATGCTGACTTATTCTGAATTTGCTTCCCGAGATAAAAGTTCAACATTTGCAACAATAGTACATCTTAATACACAAAATGTTATTTCTTTCAACTCATGGTAGATAAAGTCTAAAAGTAAAATTGGAATAATATTTGTAAACATGTATGGTTTTTGTTTTTGTAACAGTAAATGTCAAAATATTTTTTTTTGTCAATCTCCAGTATCAGTTATTAGAAGAAAAAAATTCCCTTCTATAACGTGAACCAACTCACTCCTCTGGTTTTACAGAATACTATGCCTAACAAAAATTTTCCTGAGCAGTCTTCTAGTGGAGTATGAACGGCAGCATTTCAACTGCCTTATAAGAACACTTAAAGATCAACAGGTGGGAGACAAAGTCTTCAAGAACATTGGACACATGACCTGTGTGCGTTACCATGACAACAGATGAAGAGAATAACCTTCAGTTAATATATAAATTTTAAAAAATGTATAAGAAAATTTAAGCTTATTATCATTTTCTTATAACACATCATATTGTTACTTTTGTTAGGCATTGAACTTCTTTTACCATTTGCGTTGAGGTTGTTGCAACAGTTCAAAATTACCTACCTCTCAGAGGGTCATTGAAATCCTTTGTGATGCCTACATTGATTTCTTCGGTTGGATGGGCATCAATGTCAAGTCTTCCGGTCAACACTATGTCCCCAGTGTAGTATTGGACATGGAACCTTGGATTCATGGGATTATTCATCAAAAATCTGTACTGTGATGATTTGTCGTTGCTAGGTGCTTTGATAGTGGTGACCACGGATCCTTTTGGGGCATCTTCCATGAGACTGACCTTGATCTCTGGTAGCTCTTCATCATCGTCTTGTAGGATGACTGGACCTGGCCCGAGGATGCTGGAAAATTTCAAGCTCTGGTCCACTGGGGTGACAGTTATAATCACTCTCCCCGGAGTTGATGCCTCTAGCGAAGGTTTACCACGGTCACGGGCAAAGACAGTCAAGGTGTATTCTTTTGCTTGTAAAGGTCCTCCTATGATTACACCTCCGGTGTCTGGGTGAACCGAAAATGTCATGTCGTTTGTGTCTGTATAGTACATGACCTTGCCATTTTCGCCGGCATCTGGGTCCACAGCATGTACATATGCAATAATGGCGTCTGCCGGAGAGATTTCTGGCACAGTGACCTCGTACGTTTCAGGGTCAAACTCAGGTGCATTGTCATTGACATCTTCAACTGTGATGAGTAAATCTGTTGTCTCCGTCTCCAGAGATGCGGATGCAGCAACGAGTGTAAGGTTGTAGTTTGCTCGCGATTCGCGATCCAAAACTTCATTTGTTTGTATTGTGACAATTCCATTCCTGTTCTCTAAACTGAATTTCTCTTCTCCCGTGCCCAACAGTGAATACTCGACTAAATCACACTCACTACAGGCTGATATTGATTCAAATCCATACACTACAGTACCCGCTGGGCTGTTTTCCAAGACACTTCCCTCATATCTGTCCTGCGTAAACTTCAAATGTTCGCTGTTGTCACCACTTTTGGTGATGTAAATATTGAAGGAATCCTTCCAGGCGTCGTCATCAAGGAACTGTTCCACGACCACTGAAAACATTCTGTTGGCATAGTCCGTCAGTTCCTCCATGGATCTGATGATACCGTCTTCGGTGACGCCAAACAAACTGGCAACCTCTGGATCGCTTTCCTCATGTAAGCTGTATTGCTGTCCTTTGTGATTGAGCCTGGTGATTTCCGATCCAGGCATGATATGGCACGGAATCTTCAAGTGTGAGAATGGCATGGCGTCCGTCGAAAGTTGCTGTAGACTGACTAACGTCAGTGTGAATATGGCAATCAAAGCCATGATTTCAAATCGCTGAATGAGTTCTTGTCAAAGATAAATATCTTCCACAGGATCCGAGGTGATTTTTTTCTCTCCGAGAGTTCACCTCAGTTCAGTTGTTTCTTCACAACACTGTCTGCTTAGCACGGTTCTCCAACTTTATCACTAGAAATGGTAAATCCAAAATGGCCGTCAGTGTTATTGACAATGTCGCTTACCTGATGTGCAACGCTTTCACTGCTTATGTTCTGTCCACACACACACACACACAGCAGCTGAACAGTTACCTGTTGTGGTACCCAAACATGGTGCCAAATTTGTCCTCAAATAATGATGTCACCACTCTTAAAAGTCTCAAAAATAAATGAGGTTACACTGGACACTAGCCTAGTACTGATTAAAAGTGAATGTGGCCTGGAAAAACTAGCCAGTCCAAGCCCTTAAAAATTCGCTCAGTTGAATATTTTTAGCAGCCAATCATGGCGCAGACGTGGCTTTTTTTGAACACAGCCAGGTATTTGCATGCTAATAGCAGGAAGAGCAGCAATAGATTTGCATGGTGGTAGACGCCCTGAGATGACGCATTCAAGTAAGCCCTGCCAGTATTATTGAGGTGATTAATGCTTTTGTTGAAAGCCGCCTTTTGTTCTCTCAATATACTGCTTTGCATGTGACATCAGAATGACCCTCACTTTTGTCCTTTCGGTTTTTTTTATATATCTACCAAAGACACTCTGATAATGGTTCTTGTCAAATACATGTAAAAACAAAACAACACTGACGTGCTTCCTTACCTGTGCTACAGCAGTAATGACATATTTGGTGAATTTTTCTCTCCCCGGCGCAGAGAGAGAGAGAGAGAGACGGAGTTCACAGGTTTCAAGGTATGCAGGATCACTTTCACCACAGGATGCAGGGTTGGTAGTGATGAATAATGCACGGAGACCAGACTGAAAAGAATCAACACAATGAGGAATTAACATGTAAAGGAAAGACTGACCCCGCAAGTCCGGCAGCCCTTGCTTCAATGCATATGTATTTCAGCGCAAACAAAAGGCGGACAGTTTCACAGTCCCCACTGCACTGCTCTCCCATATCATAGAACAGAATGCAATCCACATTTTGGTGTGTCTGCTCGCCCATGAAAGCGGAAAACATGGCAACTGCACAGTCAAGTGATTCTATTCCCAGACAATATACATTGTAAATAAATAAATAAAAAACGCTTTTTTCAGCTCTGACAACACAAGTCATGCACAACTGTTTTCTTTAATTAAAAAGACACTGTCAGGATTTCATATTGACTGTAAACACAAGTGAAAGCTGGGCTGACCATAGACCCCTTTCTCGAGGGTCTAAGGGCTGACACACTCATGATTAGAAACCTGACAAAACAAACACGTTATGGAATTCTGTCAGCATTGCTGTCATAGGAATAACTGTACTCTTACAAGCACTTTCACAATCTGAATGCAATTGATGTGTTTTTTTATGACAAGGTCACGGCTTTGCAATTCAAAGCGCGCTTTATTATCACCGAGGTCACCAATAAAAGTTGATTGTAAAA
Organism: Ptychodera flava; assembly: GCF_041260155.1. Lineage (NCBI taxonomy): Eukaryota > Metazoa > Hemichordata > Enteropneusta > Ptychoderidae > Ptychodera > Ptychodera flava. Next base: position 36,056,309 of record NC_091936.1, read on the forward strand.
TAAGGTAGACAGAAAGGACGTGTCACTCCGTTGTCAATTGCGTGACCGGCAGCTCTGATAATGGGTGGAAGAGGCTTTTATTTATTGGGGTTACTGGACATGTATGGTCAACAAAGATGACGCTGTGGAAATTCGGTGTTGTTTTCTTTCAAATCGACACGCCAGGAGGGTTTGCTTGCTGTTTTACCGTTATTGTATTTCAGTGTAAACTGTACCTCTATATGCCACACAAACAACATGAAGTGACATACCATAGGTAATAAACATATAACAGTCAAACTCTGTAAATGGCTAATTTCAAATTAAAAAGTCAAAATGATAAAAAGATTTTGAGTGTCACATGATATGATTTGAAAATATTGATCAACCTGTTACTATGGCAATGACATCAATTAATCATTTTTCATCAAATCAAATATTCTGCCCTTGCTGCTGCAATCTTGTATCAATATTTGCCAACAATTTTTGAATTGTTTGCTAAAGCTTAAACACTATTTATGATTTGACTAGCTTTTATCTCTGAACCATTAAAAGTGAAAGCATGATATCACTTATACACTGAGAATTTTCAGTAAGTGATTGATTTTATCAAAATCTGACTGAAATGAAGCAAGTGAGAGTGTATTTGATTTCAATGTGGAAGGATGCACACACTCAAAAATGCATTTTTTTCACAGTTTTGATTGATTTTTTTTACAACAATTGAAGTAAAGCTCAAATTTTCCATTCACGAAACCAAACATTCATGTATTTTACCCGACAGAAAGTACAGTCGGTATTAGGATGACATTGTACTGTAAAGGTAACTTATGGGTAAATATGAATAATTTCCAAGTGCAATTATTTTCCAAAGAAGTCTTAAATTGCAAATTTGATAACCAGACTGTTCGTTTCTTCGTCACAACAGTTCTCATAACAGTTTAGGTCTTTGGATATTGTAGAGATCCCAGGAATGATGGACAGAGCAGCTCAATTTGAAAATTACACTCAATTTCTTGAAATTCAACACTTCACCAACATTGCTTCATTGACGACGCCAGTGGCTATTTATGCATCAGTGGCATAAATAGGAGCTACACTACTACCAGGAAAAAAGATAGGACTGGAAAAAGAAAAGAGCACAGAAACAAAAACCATTGCACTGACATGCTGGTATTGGCTTTTCCTGGAATGAAGATAAACTTTAGCATTTCCAAACAATACAGGCACACTACCCTTGCAAAATATAATTTTTCGAATGTAGTTTGCTTCTCTGCATTCCATCTAATTACAGTAAACCCACAGTCCCTCCACCAAATTTTGGACGGAGGTATACCATATACGATTTCCATCCCGTGAAAATATTGCTTTTTTTCAAACAAAGAGAAAATTCCACATCCTATTTCAAGAGAAACATATATTCTTCCAGAATCAACAAATTCACACAATGCAAGATGTTACTGAAAACATGAGTACCGATGCAAAATATTTTTTGTGATAAAATTCCATCAGTATGAAAGTAGAAATATCTGTGCTTAATACCCGTTTAAAGCTAACGATCACATGACCACTTGATCAAACATTCCTGGGCACGCAATTCAGTATGCAAATTTGGAGCACCGAGATTTAAATGTTTGAAGAGTGAAATTAAATATGACAAGCCGATGAAATATACATGAAAACTATCTGAGCTATTCATTGTGCGTATGACTTGTGTTGGTTAAGTCATAAAAAGGAAATTACAGTATGCTGGCAAATGGTGGTGGTGGTGGTGTGGGGGAGGACCTCACCAAAATGTATTTTACATTATACAGGAAACCTATAAGCTAACTTGTGACCTAATATGCACTGCAGGCACATTGTTTGGGATATTTCCTGCATCCATTTATGGAAACGTAATCCAGAATAATTGAAATTAATCATGATTCAATGAATTATCACTCATTACATGCAGTAGACTGTACTTTCCTCCATGCATGCAATGCAATTATTACCAGTCAGTTGGTGCAATCACCTTTGTGTGTGTTTTCTGATTTCAAAATAATGGATTTCAGGACATTTTGGGCAAGAACGGACATGTCTTTCCTGAGGGGCACTTCTAGCGACACAATGGGAAATAAACCGCTAAACGTCCATGTCGCATTCTGAAGCCAGAAGGAACACACTTGCTCGCCAACAAAATTCAGAATCAACAAAGGATGGATTGTGTGGCTGCCGATATGGACACTTCGTGAAGAAACCTTAGAAGTCTTCCTCAGAGTGCAATCAACATCTCTGATTTCCTTCTCAAAAGTTCCGTTGGCTTTCTTTTTTTTCACTCAAAAGCTTGGTGTCCACGTAACGGACACACACACCATGAAAAAGACACGCACACCGGCAGAGGAAAGATAAATTATCAGTCAGTACACCTGCATGGATTTCTCCCAACCGGATTTCTTGTCGTTGTTTTTTTTTTCTATACTCTATGGATTCCATTCTGATCATAATGCCATGCTGCACCTTCTGATTGGCCGGAGTGTATCTGATCACTCAATCCAATAATAGCGTCTTAAGAATTCATAATATTCCTTGCTATTGACTTGTACTGGGTCAGGTATTTTAAAGAGCTAATCCCCACGGTGTTTTGACTAGGATTGTCAACTGTCATTTTTTCAAAACAATCTGAAGACGGAGGTAGTTTTACATCCATGATCCTAGCATCTAAATCGTTCGACTTTTCAGAACACGTCAATCGAAAATGATCGCAAGCAACAGTGTCATGAAAATTATACAAACATTTACTGCATAATAGCTATCTTGAGGTACTTCCAGATCTGAGAGGCTGACTTCTACTTATGTGTGCCAAAGTCTTCACAGATTTCAAGGTGTGCACACGGCTTCCATTATAGATTAAGTGAAACCATAAAAATCCTTCTCCAGTGGTACAAAAGTTCACCAATATCAGAGGAACTTACTCACCAATCCTGCGGAAAAATACTGGCAAAAAGTCAACAGGAAAAGTCGAGACAATAAGCGGCAGGAATCAAAGACAAATTGAATAGATCCTTTTCTCTGTCAATCAGTGACGTACAGGAACTGCATACCCACACTCGGCCTCTGCAAGGGAATGTAAAAGACACATGTGAATATGCATGACTTTCAAACTCAAAGGTGATCCTGCCTCATTTGCATGCGCCTCATGTGGGCTCCCTTCACGGATCCTGCTCACAGACATACCAGTCAGACCAGCTGGAATCTCACAACCAATCGATATTCTCACCTGCCCCGAATACATTAAATCCAAACCAGCCCTATTATGTAACTTCTATAGCCACCTTTCACCCAGTCTTTACACAGCACAAAACTTTCATTGTTCTGTAGCCTTCCTGTGTCAATACACACAAAGGAGCAAATCAAACCTTTTTGTATGCAAACCCATGATCGTGTTTGTTTTCCTGTAGTTTGATTACTACTTCAGAGATGGCCTATAGACCGTGGTGAGAAGTGTATTAATGGCCCTTGACTGCTGTAAACTGCTGTAAAATTTAGAGAAACTGCCCACAAACCTGGCCAAGGTATGACACCAATGCGCTCCTTGTGGCTGGAAGAAATTCAAGACCCCTATTCATACGGCTTAATCAGCCGTATTATTCTGCTGTTTCTCCAAGTGTGCGTTTACTCTTCAATGAGCACTTTCTAATCTCTGCCAAGATAAAAACCTCAATGGCCAGATTTGTTTTGTTTTTTTCACTGTGACAATGGCTGTATGATCTGATAGCGTGTAACACAATGCTCCAGGTAGTGAGTGTGGACTGTAATTCAACTCACCAAGGCAGGTACCTTTGATCTACGGATCCATGCACACTGTTATAATAATGGCAACACTATCAGTTTCTGTTGCCTTTTGAGAGCCGGTCACTTCTCCCCCTCCGGGCATTGCATCAACCACTAATTCTCCAGGTCACTGATCACACAATTGGTCAGATTTGCATTGGTCAGATTTCTGCTGCCTGGAAAATCTAAGTTGGAAACAGAAATCAAGGGGAAAAAATGCAGCTGAATTATAAATTTTTTTTATGTTAAAATTATTTTTAAAGTTAACATCATCGATTATGACACTTTAGGAAAGGGGCCCTGATTTTGTACACTTATTCACTGAATTTAACCTCTTGGGGATTGACCTGTAACATTGTATTGCATCATTGACGCACTGCCATTTAGGCCAAAGTATTTTCATGGTTTTTTTTCAGATTACATTTGCATTTCATTGAATGTGCACAGTGCCTACCACCAGATAACATGGTGGTATTTTCACATATTTCAATAATCGCATGAATTCCTTGGGCTGTGTCGGGAGAGAAGTTCTGTATGCAAATCTTCTGTTGATCTCACAGCACTCTAATCCTCTTAATTCTCCTCAATCAAAATACAAAAGGGGTTGTGAGCTACACCATAGACCCTAGATACGGCTACACTAGCATTGCCTGGAGCAGCAGCATTAACACTGACACCCCCCCCCCCCCCACCCACCCACCCACCCCCACCCCGAAAAAATACCAAGTCTCATGTGATCGATATTACCAGACAGAACATTCCATTAGCAAATGGGGTGAATGGCTTGTGTCTCTCAGCTTGAGAAATCAAGGCAATTTCCAGCATGATATAAACATGTTGTCCTACACCCCTCTGGACCATTTTTCTCTGAAGTTATGGAAAACAAAAAATAGTTTTCAATAAAATTGCAAAGAAATGAGGTGGCAAAGTTTTCGGTCAGCAATTGTTTTGTTGTCACTCTATATGAGAATGTGACTGGTATTGTACCTTTGACATACTGTAGTCTTTGATTCTGTGCATGCATTGATAGTTTATCAGATAAATCACTTTGACACCTAGGGAAGTGTCTTCTAGCCATATCATGCAGACCTACCTAATTGCATATCAATTCTCCTGACAAAAAGACAGACAACTAGAGAAGAGCTGCTAACAAAATAAAATGAAAGTAAACAAATCCTTCAAATATTGTACATCCCTATAACCACTTCCTGAGGGTGTGAATCACTGCATACATTTATTGCAGACATTTGCAGTACACACAGATGTAGACTATACGCCTTTATCCATATTTACACAGAAAATGTGTAAAAGTTTGGCATTGCCAAGGCTTTTCTGTCACTGATAATATTGTATCCAGGTATATGACTTCTGACTGAAATGGTGGGAGTCACGTACTGGTACTTTCCGAAATGAGTGAAGTGTGAGGGCGCTGTTTAGGTGTCCATCGTCAGTATGCAGTGTTTTGATCATACATCTTTTTCGAGTTGTTCAGTTAACTTTTCGTTCGGGCAGTACCGTGGTAGTAAATTGCATCAAACTTAAAATTCAATACCACTTTTGCACGATAATGAACAAGGCTGTTCAAAATATTGACATTGCATAGTATGAGCATACCATTATAATCTATAAAATGAAGGCCGATGAGTTCCGTGCACGGTATTAAAATTGTAATCAAATCAGTATGCCAAGCCAAGGTCGCGGAGCCCGTTTTGTGACGAGGGTTACATGTATCAAATTGAAAGTATTTAAAAATTCTGAAGTGCCGATCTGTCATTTTGACTCACTTTGCGGAGAATTAACACTAATTGTTCTGCACTGTGTATAATATGTCTATGCACAAACAACTATTCAAATTTTGCACATTAGTGCCCAACTTCCGGTAAATCACCCTCCTGAATCTTCCCAGAGCTTTGGCGGTTTTCTGCTTCATGCTGTCAAAGGCAGGTCACTGACAGCGTACACAACATGTTGCGATATAAGCTGAACCTGGATTCTGATCTTTTCGCTCAGAAACTTACCACTCATGCATTATTTATGTCGGGCGTATATTCTGATTGGGTCATGCTTGTCGTCTGACACTTGACTCCGGGACTTGACTAGCCGGTCATGAGGGTAGTTCGAGAAGTTTTATAGGCCAAAACTTTGCATACTGGTCCCAAGCAGAAAACGGTCCGTTTTCTGCACACATTGGAATCTTCTTATCCAAGTCATCAATTCGACGAGCAAACCACCCATATTCAGCCATGTTCATCTTGGTGATGACGAACGCACAGAGCTACTGATATCTTTCCCAGTACACACAGCTGCTAGCTGTACAGAGAGGGTTCACAAAGGGCGCCCTCAACATTGTACGTTTGTAGTATAGTCGTGTATTTCGAATTCATGCCCCACATCAATCGGTCGTGTCTAAAAGCGAAAACTGCGATTTTTCGATGATGATGAGCCTTTTTGATAAAATGATAAAATATTGTATATTCGTTATTTTAAAATTAATTTAAGATAATTTGCCAGGTCGTAACTTTTTAAACTGACTGTAAGTAAGTAGCATAAACGTCAATGTCAGGTATGTAATTACGAATTGCTACTGCAACAGAAATATAGCAACTCAATAATAACATTGGGGTTTCGCCTAGGATATCTTCCAAGGGCGTGTTACAGGAAGATTTCGTAGTTTATTTCTCGAAATCTCTGATCCAGCACATTTTGTTTTTGTATTGTCTCGGCTGTCAACAATAGCAGTTGCTCAGTTGCTGGTCATTGGAGCCTGGGTGAAAGTTTGAAGAAATTTTGGATGATGGTAACCCAATACGCGGGTTTTGCCGCAAAGTTTTACATAGCGCCCCCAGTACTTTCTCCGACCTCATTTTAAACTCGACAAGATCGGCAGGAGTTTCAAAAGAACACTCGTTTTCAAATCGTTGTTCGTATGAACCTTGTTGAGGTTTATTTTCGACTCATGCATATGAAAATACACCTGTGATGTGTACATCTCAGTTGCATGTCCTTGGTTTCCGTTCTTGATACGACAACTCCTCGATGGAGAAAGGTTCTCCATCCAAAGAGCAACTTCAATATTTTGTCATCACGCGAATAACAAGTTCCAATATTCCGCACAGATACAAAATCAGCGACCTAAAAGTAGATTGCAGAAGATACGTAGGGTGCGCTGAGAACACGAGACGTGTTTTTATTTGGTAGTGAAATACTCTGAATCTTTAAATTTCACCGTTGTGAAGAGACTATATACGCTTTTAGGGCATACAATCAAGTTAGTTTCTATTTGATTGATAATAGTAAAATACATTGAAGGAAGTTTGTCGTATGGAAGAGGTAATATTTACTTCAAAAAATTCCACTGTCAGGTTAAAACAGTGATAATTCGAAATGTTGAACTGCGCATAAAATTATGTGGTGTGTCTTTTCGACTATGTCATCGGCTCTTAAAGCTTCATAAGCTGTATCTTTTGGCTATTTTTTTCAGAACTTTTGTTTTGTGGTTTCCCTACTTTCTGTATTGAATCCCTAAACTGTCATTTAATGCCAAGTATTTAGCATATCAACACAACTATATGAGTATAATCTCCATTGTTATTGTTGAAAATTGTATTCAAGTCCGGACTAGAATTCATTTGTAAACAATAAACAATGATCACTATACACATACAAGCTGTGTTGACAAAAAGAATACTCGAAATTTCAGCATGACAAACGGATTAGGGTCAGACACGGTAGTTGATATACAGAAGCAGAATACTGAAAAATTTGCCACAAGTTACAGATTATGTCCTTTAGTAAGACTGCCCCGGTACAAAAAAGAGCGCCAAACATCACTTACTCACAATATCGACAAGATGAAAGTTCTGGTGCATAATTGGGTGAAGTACGAATATGTTTATCGCTTTCTGACAGACATTAAACTTTGACTTAAAATTAACGTTTGACCTCATTGGATCATCATCTCGATTATTTTTATCGATGCTCAAGTCATTCTTTCTTCGCCTTCTGTTTTTCATAGTTACATGCACATGTAAATACACGGTTCTGAAGTTCACGTCGTGAGTATACTGATGACTAGCCATTAGCTGGCGATTACCACAGAACATGTGTTCATTCTATAATGATCTGAACCCCTTAAATTAGACACACTGTCATGTTTACAATGATAAATTGGACATTAATTTATGATTTATTAACAGTAAACAACAAATTGTCGGCTTTCTTCTTGCTAAAAATATAACCGTCAGAAGTGCACGTGAACTTGACGGCGAAAAAATAGTGCATAGTGAACCTTGAGTGATGTAGATCAAACCGCAGTAACAAAAAGTTAATATGGCAGAGTCTTGCACATTGTGCGGCTTTAGACGTCCGCTTGTGGCAGGTTGCGTCTTGAAAAATGTTACATTTGAGGTCAATACACATGCATACATCAGTGATGGCCTATATCGACAGACTGACGCAACAATAAATCATAATTTTCACACTTTTCACTCTTTTTGGCAATGCCTTTTCTCTTTTGCATTATGAACACGCAAAATGAACTGTTATTGTTCACGAAGACAAAATGTTTACACTGTATGGCGAAGTCTTGCACATCCCCCACATTCTTTCCCTCCTCCAACTTGCCCCCGCATCCCTAAGCTAGATGACTTGAAAACCGACTTTCTCAAACAGCATCACATTCTGATATTTATTTACAAACTCTTACAAGATTTAAGATATACATAAACGTTTTGATTTGTCCATTAACCCACATTTTTATGAAATTACAATCTAAAAAAGGTTGATAAATGAAACTGATTGTCTTTCCGAAAAATTGTTGACAAAACAATATTTTTGAAGGGCGAGAATTATAATTCTCAAATTATTTGTTTTAGAGCATCAAAAATGACAGAGCAATTTAAAGGCGTGTGTGTTGTGGAAATTATTTACGGAACGAAAGTGTTGTGTTCATAATGGATATCTTCATGCTGTTGTTGTTGTTGTTGTTGTTGCTGTTGTTGTTGTTGTTGTTGTTGTCGTCGTCGCCGTCGTTTTTGTCATTGTGTTGTTGTTGGTGGTGGTGATTAAGGTCTTAATTTCCTGATCCTTTTGTTTGGCGTATTTCATGGCAAGATTTCGAGATAACATACGTCAAAATGATTGAACACTGAAACTACTTGCCACGCCTTGAAACACGACATTGAGGTGCACGGCTCCCTTCTACGGGATCCTGTGGCTTCCATGATTTATTTGTCATTTCAACTTAATACATCTGGATTTGTGGAAGTCTGCCCCCTGCTAAAATTTGTCATTTACCAGAAATTGAGTTTGAATGTAAAAAAAGACGTGTCAGCTTAATTGTACATATTTTCCTCAATTTGATTGTGACCTACATTTTTTCCCCTCAAAACAGCCGACACGCCAAAAGATGATAAATTGTTCCATTTTCAATTTCGTGATGACCCGGGACTTAACCTTGTAGTTAGTCGGTGCCTAGCAGTCCGACAAACAATAACCTTTCTTTCCCACGGTGTCATATTCCGATGTGAGGCAAATTGACTGCAAACACCCTTTCTTCATTAAACTTGACTTGTCGTACCCAATGTCGTACAATGAAATGAGGGCGTGCTTGTCTCTGAGATGCTTTAATATATTTATTGTGCATGCGTCTTGCATTCTTCCATAAATTCGTTGTCCAATATCTGTATCCTTTACCCTATCCCCCTTTCTCCTCCCTGTCAAACATGACTTGTCTGTTCCTATGTATTCATTATCTATCTATCTATCTATCTATCTATCTATCTATCTATCTATCTATCTATCTATCTATCTATCTATCTATCTATCTATCTATCTATCTCTCTCTCTCTCTCTATCTATCTATCTATCTATCTATCTATCTATCTCTCTCTCTATCTATCTATCTATCTATCTATCTATCTATCTATCTATCTCTATCTCTCTCTCTCTCTCTATCTATCTATCTATCTATCTATCTATCTATCTATCTATCTATCTCTCTCTATCTCTCTCTATCTATCTATCTATCTATCTATCTATCTATCTATCTATCTATCTATCTATCTATCTATCTGTCTGTCTCTGTCTGTCTATCTATCAATCTATCCTATCTATAGCTATCTCGATCTATCTGCTTATGTATCTGTCTATCTATCTATGAATCTCTCTGTCTTTCTGTTAGGCTGTCTCTGTCTGTCTGTATGTCTGTCTATCTGACTGATCACCTCTCTGTATATTTGGCTCTGTTGTCTTTTATGCCAGGTTTAGCTGTTCAGCAGATAAGTTAGTAAAGCTAAAATTAAAAATTAAAAAATCTAGCAATATCCAGCCATCTATCCATTACTACATCGCTTAAATTAATAGATATCTAAACAATTGTTATGCTCTCTGTTGGTTGTTGTTCGACTAACATATTCATACCGTTCGTTTAGTCGATAAACCAGAATTGATTTAATTCATTTGCCTAATTATGTATGTATGTATGTATGTATGTATGTATGTATGTATGTATGTATGTATGTATGTATGTATGTATGTATGTATGTATGTATGTATGTATGTATGTATGTATGTATGTATGTATGTATGTATGTATGTATGTATGTATGTATCTTTGTATGTATGTATGTATGTATGTATGTATGTATGTATGTATGTATGTATGTATGTATGTATGTATGTATGTATGTATGTATGTATGTATGTATGTATCTATGTATGTATGTATGTATGTATCTATGTATCTATGTATCTATGTAGTTATGTATGTATCTATGTATGTATTTTATTTAAATTTAAATTTTACAAATATATCAAGGTTGAAAGGAATTTATCAATTGCTATAGGTGTATATCTCATGTTTGATGCGATATCCAATTGTATGTCAGCTTCAATCGGATTTGTTTGTAAATCTTCTATTTGATCTATTGTAAGCTTAGTTGTGATTTCAATGGTGTTCCTCCTGACAGTGCAATCTATTTCTACAACCACCTTAATAATAATAATAATAACAAGGCACTATTGCTGAAGGCAATGAGTACTTGGGCCGTGATAGAGTAATTTTGAGGACAATATATACTACTATTCAAATATGGTCTTGAATTTCCTCCTGTCAATGAGGCATTTGATTAACTGGTTATTAAACGAAGCAATGGCATGACAACGGCAAAATATGTCTAGCAACTTTTGTGGAGTTTGAGGCAGGGGTTCTTTATTTATAGCGGGAATTGCTTAAACTCCTTAAATATTCAAATTACAGCAAATTTCTTTTGTTCTCGATGGTAGATGTCTAATATTTAGATTTCTACCCTATAGTTATCCCTATATACCAAAAATCGGACATCCAGCTCTATTGGCTTGCTCAGAATTAGATATGCGCATAATTAATGAGGTACAATATGTGGTGTCATAAGGTGTCCCATCATACCAAATATGAAGGGTGTAGCACTTGTGGTTACTGAGTTGTGGACAAATATATATATTTGAGGTCAAAGGTCATCGAGGTCACGTGACATTTTGTCAAATAATTGTATTGCTAAGTTATTCCTATATACCAAAATCAGACCTCCAGCTCTATTGGCGCGCTCAAAATTATATATGCGCATAATTAATGAGGTACAATATGTGGTGTCATAAGGTGTCTTATCATACCAAATATGAAGGATGTAGCACTTGTGGTTTACTGAGTTGTGGACAAATATATATATTTGAGGTCAAAGGTCATCGAGGTCACGTGACATTTTGTCAAAATAATTGTATTGCTAAGTTATCCTTATATACCAAAAATCAGACCTCAGCTCTATTGGCGCGCTCAAAATTATATATGCGCATAATTAATGAGGTACAATATGTGGTGTCATAAGGTGTCCCATCATACCAAATATGAAGATGTAGCACTTGTGGTTACTGAGTTGTGGACAAATATATATATTTGAGGTCAAAGGTCATTGAGGTCACGTCACATTTTGTCATAATAATTGTATTGCTAAGTTATTCCTATATACCAAAAATCAGACCTCTAGCTCTATTGGCTCGCTCAAAATAAGATATGCACATAATTAATGAGGTACAATATATGGTGTCATAAGGTGTCCTTTCATACCAAATATGAAGGGTGTAGCACTTGTGGTTACTGAGTTGTGGACAAATATGTATATTTGAGGTCAAAGGTCATTGAGGTCACGTGAAGTTTTGTCAAAACAAATTATATTGTTAACTTATCCCTATATACTAGTACCAGAAATCAGACCTCTTGCTCTATTGGCTCGCTCATAATTATATATGCACATAATTAATGGGGTACAATATCTGGCGTCATAAGGTGTCCCATCATACCAAATATGAAAGGTTTAGCACTTGTGGTTACTGAGTTATGGACAATAATGTATATTTGAGGTCAAAGGTCACCAAGGTCACATGATATTTTGTCAAAATGTCTGAGATATCTGCGTGAACCGATGGACTCACTGATGGACTCACGGACGGATATGAGCCAATCTATAAGCCCCCTGGACTTTATCCGTGGGGACAAAAAACTGTGTCACTGCATCCTTTAGGCAATATGAATACATGAGAAACTAAATTTTTATTTTTCTTGGCATCATACATGCGAGTCTATGGAAACTGCCTTATACATGGGAGTCTATGGAGGTGTAAACTAAAAGTCCTCTAACACGGCCAAATTTGATAGCATTGTGAAACAAATCGACGTGCATCTGTATGGGGTTGGGTACTAGGCGTGAACGGACGGACGGACGGACGGACATGACCAAACCTATAAGTCCCCTCGGACTTCGTCCATGGTGATTAAAAACAACGCAACAGTTATTACAGCTACACCGGCGGTAGGTTCATATCCAGAGCCCCGTACCGTCTGCCGCCGTCGCTTGAAACAATCTCATGCACCCGGCCATATGGGCAGCTGGCCGATGCATGACTTCCCGGAGAAGGCGAGCTGTCACGTTCAAGCTCAGGATTATTTGTCGATCAAATTTCAATAATTTACCTTACCTAGATGAAATTTTGTCTATAGGCTGAAATTTCGCCGAAGTTTGACAAAATTACATCGATTTTTCAGGTTCATATGCGACATTTTTTAGTTTTGAGTGCAGACAGAAATAAGTTTTGAGGCAACATGGCTGCGACCCCATGTTGACCCCTAGCCCTGCGTACGATGCTATGTGCTACAGCTAACACACAGCATCGTACGCAGGGCCAGCGAGAGAGTTGCCGACATCGACGGTTATTTACGAGAAGTGAATAAAAGACTGTCATTTTTGGAAGCGATCGAGTAGCTGAGGTAGGCTGGGATACGACTTGGGCCCAAGAACGCTGAATTTCGGCCAGTAATTTGGCTTTTTACGTCAAGTCCCAAAATGGATTTGAAGTCACCGACCCAACGTACGGGTCTTTGCAGGGCTGTGGTGAGCGGGGCGGTTAGCTGTAGCGGAACACACAGCATCGTACGCAGGGCTAGTTGACCCCCAAGTGAAAATGTGTTCGCGATCAAATCTTCCTATATTTTTTTCAGAATTTTCAACAAAATCATTGCTTCTTACATCTTTTGTAAAATATAAAATACTAAAATAAAACTGCGATGTGCCATGTCTCCAGATTTCTAAAATATCGTTCGTTGACCGTTCGACGCAAACTTGTGACGCAGTTGAAATTCAATACTGACCGCCAAATAATCTTAATGAGACGAGATCAGTCTAGACATCCTCCAAATTATCCAACCATTCGCATTGGAGTTCAGCTCGCTTAGAGTATCATAACATTTTTCGGCCTTCTTTTAGATCGACCCTAATATCTCCCATTTAGGAAATAAATACACAAGCTACCTCGACAAAACTTCGTGCACCATCCAAGACCAAACGCACTACAAATCTGTCTTGACGTCATCATCTCCTTACATGGTAATCGGCATACCGTATTTTTTAGCAAAGGGGACACAGAATACGTCGGAGTATTCAGTTTCAAAACGTATTACATTGTGTGATGTTGTCAAAAAAAGTCATGTTACTGCAGTGGTATAAATTACAAAACACAAAAGTTCAAATCAGTTTATTTTGGACTGGCTTTACCAACATTTCATATTGTTTCTTATGCCAGATTTGACCACGTGCTTACTGGCGACCCCTTTTCATGCAAATTTTGTGTCAAATGATGTGTTCCCCTGGAAAAACAAACGTACGATTTCTAAATGAAGGAGGCGAAATTTGCCCTCAAGACTCGAAACCACCCCTTTTGGGGTGTACCTAGCTATTTTTAACGAGCTTCTCGAATCTGCAGCTCTATTTCGAAATGATGGTCTGGTTTTCTCAGCTCAAGGATAAGTGTTCTCCATCGCTGTGGGCATTACTATTCTCAACCGGGGTACAGTTCCAGTCGTAATGTTTTTCATTGTGTCCGGGATATAAAACCTTTCCTTTTCAAACTTTCTCTTTGATTAACACTAATCCACATCTTGTCAGTGATTAAACATGTTTCAAGTTTAAATGTTAAATTCTGGTCTCGAGCCCTCCTGTTCGACCAAACCGAAATTACCCCTCCCACTTTGGCTCGTCCAGTGGGTGTAGCAAGGGTCGTGCCATCGCCTAGGAAACGGAGGGTGCATTAATTGTTGCATTTCGATGCACATTTTGATTATATTCAGAAGATTTTGTGGCAAAAACTCAGATAGAGAAGCATTTATATTCACATCTCACTTATTCAAGACTGGCTGAGAGCAGCACTTCCATTCAGTTAACATCATTACGCCATTTATTATGCCAAGAAAGATGAAGCCAATACATTTTGCCCTCCCTGGTCTCAGCCAGAAATGGTTATACCTTACAGTTTTTTCCCACGGAATGAAAACAAATGTACTTGGGCTGAGGCCCAAGTACAATAATAATTTATTGTTTAAAGACCACTACACAAAACTGTCTCAGCGGTCTGTACAGTACAGTAAAAATTAAAAATATAAATTAAAATAGTAAAATGAAAGTGTAACACTCAAATTAAAACGATTCAGAAAGAAATTAAATAAAAAAATTAAATTTAAGATCATAAAAAAAAATGTGAACTGGCATAATAGACTAAAACCATACACTTTAAAAATCACACAGTCTAGTATAAGCAGTAGCAGTCGCGAAAAATAAAAGTTTTCAAAGATTTCTTAAATAAACAAATTCCTTGACGATCCGGAGCTCAATTGGCAGACTATTCCAAAGTTTAGGTGCGTAAACGCTAAAAGCCCTGTCACCATATATTTTTGAAGGTTGCTTTCCATGATCTTTTGATTGAAAACGGACAGAGTCTAACACCTGCACTGTTTCTTGTATTACGAACTGGACATTCAATACTTAAAAGTTCTGCTAGGTATGATGGCGCTGATTTACAATGAATTACTTTAAAAATAAGACACAAAATTTTAAAACGTACACGGTGTTCAATTGGAAGCCAGTGTAATTCCTTAAGTATGGGTGTAATATGACTGCTGAACTTCCGCCTGGTTACCAATCGAGCAGCAGAATTCTGGATGTGTTGAAGTTTGCTTAATTTGTATGCAGGTAGACCATAAAATAAGCTATTACAGTAATCTAACTTTGATGAAACAAATGCATGTACCAACTTTTCAGTAGAAGACTGGTCTAATAATTTGCGAATCTTGCTTATCCTCCAAAGTGAATTAGATGCGACTTTACAAACATGACGAATATGTTCATCCATGAGTCCGAAAGAGTCTAGCATCACACCAAGATCACGCACAGTAGTTGATGGTGAAATCATGGCCTCACCTACACGTACATTCATGGAAGTGGACTGTAATCTAGCTGTACTACTAGTAGTACGAGGTCTAAACCAAACCACCTCGGTTTTTCCATCATTCAGAGCTAACTTGTTAGCCATCATCCAATTACGAATTTCATCCACACAAGCCTCTACACGTGCAACAACGACAGAGCTGGCGAGGATGTCGCACGCAATATACAACCCTGAATCGTCTGCATATATTACAGTATTTAGGCCATGACGTGTGATGATGTCTTCAATCGGAGTCATGTACAAACGTCTTCAGGAATTTTATGAGTATTACAGCCCTATGACATTAGGATTTCGTTATGTGTCCTCTTCACCTGTCATCACGGACCAGTCGATGCGCAGATCGTGAAAAACTGAGATTCTCTGCAGATCTTGCATGCATTTCTTCACATGGTGCATGTCCTGGCTGACTCGACAACTACAAACTTAGCATCGATCCGCAACGTGACAAACGAGACCTCGCATGCTTGACAACGAGCACACCATGCTGAGTGTAACGGTCGGTCCTGTCGACTGGCTCAAGAGAGCATGCAGCCATCATACAACAGCCGCGAATAAAACTCCACCATAACCAATGAAATAATTACCCTAAGTATCCCTATTATCCTCCGCGAAAATAAAAAGGTGGTTGTTAATCGCGAGCGATAAAATGTTATTTCGACAAAGAACGTGCAAACAGAGTCATAAACCGATGGTATCACTGCAAGTAATGAGCGCTACTGTCCATTCCCCAAAACCATGTGGTCACACTCTTTGTGGTTGAGACCAGCTGCATCTGTTTCCCCGGTCTCTTAAGTGCTCGATTTGTCAAATGACTACCTTGCTTTGGCTTCATGAGAAAACAGCTCTGAGTGAAAGTATCCGAGTGGCCCGCTATCTTATCTCTTCTCTTGACTACCGGTAGTAAAGTGCCATGCACTGGTAGTCATTGGGAGAAGGCGGGAGGAAGTGCGCAGACGATAAAAATCATCTGAAACGGATTTGGCGGTTTTTTTGACAGAACGTAGAGCAAGCCAAATACGATTGGAAACAGAGTGTTCGATGGTCCGGGGGAAACGCGTACGGATGATCGATAAAGCTTGAAAAGCAAAATTTGATATTAAGGCCGCGTTCAAAAAAAGAGTGAGGTGGGGGGGGAGGGGGGCTGGAAGAATCACGATTGAAATCTTATTTTTTCAGATCCCCCTCAATACCTTCAAAAATGTTCAAGTCCCCCCTCAATACCCTCAAAAATTTTCAATCCCCCCAATTACCATATAGCCGTATATCAAAGTTTATTAGGAATGCACGCAGAGTGAAACAAAACATGTCATGTGTTGTTCTGCACGCAGATGTTCAACACTACTTTTTATCAGCAGGTTGTAGAGGTTGTAGCCTCGGGCAAGTTCTTAAATTGATTAATTTTTAAAAGTGAACTTTTTGGATTCCTCAGTCTAAGCCGACTTTAGTTTATCCAACTCTGGCCAGTTCAATGGCACCAGCTGAAAAGCACACAAAATTACAATCATGAGAGAGTATGAAAATTGTGTATTCCTGGTTACCTGTATTCCTATTTTTGTGAAAAAATGAGCACAGTGACCTAATGAAATTTTTTTTCAAAAGTACAAGACATACAACTTAGATGCCACTTATAGACCTAAATGTTTTACAAAATTGACAATAATGGAAGGTTAAAATATTCCATGAAATTAATGTTTTAATCTCAGAAATTTCGGGTGTAATAATGGCAAATAAAAGATTCCATTTAGTCACACATTTTTCCGTTTAAATTAGAGTCTTTATTGTTCAAAGTTTTACTTTTGTGTTATTGGTAAAATGAGATGTGAAAATTTCATTCACTGCATGAACTTGAAATGAATGGTTTTATATATTGATTTTAAGTGATTTTAGAAAAACTGACTTTTCATCGTACATTTGTATAAGATCAAGTATGGTGACCCCATCTTTTTTCTCTAATATTTGATTGTTCTCATATACCAGAATTCAAAAAACCATGGTAACTGTTAGTCCCCTAATCTTCTATGTGTTGCTCTCTGGCTGGATCTTTTGTACAAGTAGATGTATGTTTGTTTGTTTCACTGTCAATTGAGTGTCCTATGACCGTAACTCTTCTTAAACTATATCAGAGTCAGAGCTACATGTATCACTGTCACTGCCAGTATGTAGTAGCAGGGCGGTAGTTGTATTAACTTTTTATTTTGACAATATTTTTGTTCAATTTACACAATTGCGTTTTTGTTCTACTCCCTACAGCATGCTGAGCTGTCCAATATTCAGCTTGCCAACACAGTCTACGTGTACCGTGCATTTGCATCATTCAATTATCACCAATATTTAGACAAACGGGCTTTGTTGACAATCTGAATATTGTGTTTTTCAGCAGCATGCTGTAGAGCGACACCAAGAAACTGTGTTTGATACATTGCATAGAAATATTGAAAAATTATAAACAGTTGTAGCTCCTGCCCCATTACAAGGCCAACTTGTTTTACGAAAATTTAATGGCATTCATACAATTTTAGATTTTTTTCGAGATTAAAGACATAAAATATAACAAAACGGTTCTAGATTTTGTTCAATTATTACTAACATTAGAACCATCGCACGACATCAAAATGTTGGGAGTCACAATATTTTCAGGTCCCCCTATAGGCAGAGCAAACTTTCAAGTCCCCTCCTCGACTATCCCAAAATTTTTCGAATCCCCCTCCCCTGAATTCCTCTAGCCCCCCTCACCATTTGTTTTGAACGCGGCCTAAGACAGGGGCGGTATCAGCAAGATAAATTAAGTAAATTTCTCGAGCCAGAAAAATGACTTGAAAGACGTGCACCCAGGGGAAAAACCGAACTATTTCCATGATAGGGCCTGACTATTTGGCGAGAGATAGGGGTGGACCATCTGATATCCTGGGGGTCTGGAAGATTTAAGAGGTTGCATTTTTTTTTGTACCTTACCCTGATCCACTGTTCGATTTTTTTTCACTCTCTGATTACCGGTAACTTGTTTTTTTCTAGCATTCCTCATTTAGATACTTATTTTTCCCGACAACAAATGTACAGTCAACTACTATGTGCGAAGTAAAATTTAAATGTTGCTGCGCGCGACAAAGGTAAACCTAAAGGTGGAATATATGAACTTAAAAGTGTCAATTCCAAAGTTGAATACAGTATTTTTGAATGAGAGCTGTAAACGTATTTCACACTTTTTATGCATAACAAGATGTCCAGAAATGTTGTAGAAAAATGTGATCGTGAAATGGTAGTGCATGTTGCTTTCTAAAGCTGAATTCTCAAAGAGAAAACAGAAAAGTATCAGGAACTTGTCATGCTTTTTATATGAACTGCAGATTTCATGTTTAGTACACTTTGCAAAACAGACTTTCAATTTACAGACATCAAGATATTTCTTACACTGATAAGCCTATATCTCTGTTATATTAAGTACTGCGCCTGAAGAGCGCGCAGAAAAATATTAAATATCCAGATATCTCTGATATATATGTCTGATATATTAAAGTTTCGCGCTTGAGGCTCCGAAAACTATGTCTTATTATTATTATTAAAGTTACGCACCCGAAGGGCGCGCCCAAAAATGCAACTGAATGATGAAATTTGTTCCTTGCACGATGTATTTTAGGCAAGTATGAGCCATCTTTTTTCTCCAGCCCCCTCTGGCTAATTTTTTTTCATTGATATTCGCCGGGAAAATGTTTTTTTTTTGGGGTTTTTTTGTTTGTTTTTTTTTTAAATCTTCCAGACCCCCCACGAGGATATCAAATGGTCTACCCCTTATCTGTCCAAATCTGCGTCGTTAAACTTAAAAGAAAAGAGGAATATTAATTCGTGCTATTCTGCACAGAGCATAGTTATGAAATGTCGAATTAAAATCACTGGTAGCAGAAGAAGGCAACGAATAGTCATAATGCTTATGATATTAGCGGACAACTTCGACAGCGAAAGTAATACTTTGTGTCAGACCATACGATCACTACAGACATGCATGTTTCCAGAGTATAAGTCATATTATACTGATAAACACTATTTGTTGTGCAACGATGCTCTGATGAATAACTTTGCATTACCTTGGTTTAGGCATAGATGCTGCATTGACCATGTTTTCTAAGAAATAACTGTTGCCATAGTTGGTGAAAAAAGTGTTAGCATTCTGACACCTTAAGGTAGAATGCGCCTCTGGGACAATATTCAAACTCTCAAAGTTTTAAAATACTTCTCTAATCTACCGCTTGTTGGGACTAATTTTGAAGCTCTTTGAGTAAGCAGGATTTCCACTGTTTCATTTTTTTATCATAGAAAATTTTATACTAGGCGGCGTAAAATAAATTCTTCGTTTGCCGTCCACGTGCGGGTAGGTTTTTGGACGAAATCTGAAAAAAACAAACACAGATCGTCTTCTCGAAAATACGGGGCGTTGTGCCCTTCCTTTGTCCGCAATGACACATTCAGAGTGCCATCACGCAGCGGTTTTGTCGCAAAATCGCGAATGTCGTAAGATCGTTTCAATATAAATCAGACTACCTATCGTAAAGGGGTAAACCAGCCGCTTTACGTATAAGGTGTACATAATCGCAATCCATAATCCGATAACACTGGGTCAAAATTTGTAATACAATATTTGTAAACATAGACGCAAAACAGCACAGAACAGACAGTAAATTAATCTCCGGTATACACAACAAAGTCAAATTCATGAAAGAAAGATATATGGACCTCTGGCCAAAACCTCATGATCCAAGTCTAAGCTTTCCGTGTTTGCACATATTTCAAACCTACGCTTGTGCTCTTTTTTCAGTATTCGAAATACTTGTTGTGAAAGGCTGTTTTAAGAAATAACATGTTTTATATGTTTGTTTTTGACCTTTAGCTGAGTTCATATTTTTGGCACTGAGACCAGTTGCCCAAACTTTTGCTTGTGATAGTCATCTTCATTTGCTTTCCTTTAAAAGATTTAAAAGGTACAAAAAACAGTTTGATGCTAGGATGCTGGAGTGGTATCTTATTATTTTTTCAATCAAATGATCCAAGCCCCTATACTGACCGCAGGTAAAAAAATTGAATTATATTTGGATTTGACCATGAGTTAACACAGGGACTCGGACGGCGGTCATTTTGAATTTCAAATATCGGTAAATGTTAGGTAATTTGTTTCCCTTGTACCAAAATTTTGCACGGTGACCTTGATTTTTATTTTTGATTTGACAAGAGAATTGTTAAAAGTTTCATCGAGGAAAGTTTGAGCAAAAGTTCAAGTCTTTCACTTTCGAGGCGCATACTACCTTAAATCAAATGACTCTCTTTACCTCAACGGATGCAGACTGCATGGATTGCTGGAGGTTTTTTGCATATCGTCTTGAGTGATAAATAGTCATCCAGTACGAATTTTTCTTCGTTCGAAGTTCATATTGAGTCAGTGATTGACGGACTGCAAAGTATTCTTTAATTATTCTGCCGATAATCTGTTCTGATATCATCAGCACTCGGTCAAGCGAACGCCCCCAATTTTTATCCCAGCAAAGCACACTTCCTTACATATCTAAATGACAACCAGATAATTACTACATTCCACAACATTAACGTTTCGCCTTCTTACTCCCTATCAGTAAAATTCCCACTATCATCGGATCATTCGTAGTCTCCGCTGTACGCACATCTTCCCGAATGAAAAGTGACAAAGAATCTTCCCATTTTGTAGCAACCCTTTTGATAACGAACGGCTTATGAATAGACGTTATGTTTCACCATTTCCATGGCAATCAATAACTGTCGGTTCGAATAACTATTACAAGTGCCAAACACAAACTTTGATCGCACCGGTATGCTGACAGTGGATGTGTGTTGACAAACACAACCCACTATTTTTTGTTTGTTCGGGTTGGACCAATTATAAAAAATTCTAAAACGAACGAAGCAAGAGAACGGCAAACTCACATTTCTCTTTGAAAGCGTTTCAGCGTACACCTAGCTGGTCAAATTTAGGTGACCATTCAGTCAATTTTTTCAATAAACATAAGGTTCCAAATTTCTAAGTTTTAGACGAAGTTCACTTTATGTATCAAATTTATGTGAAAACATGACACAGTTAAGGTGTTTTTGTCTCTGTATTTTTGAGATAGAAAACTGTGCAACCAGATTACGGACTCGGCAAACAGAAAGAGGATAGAAGTCATTCTTGACATTACGGACACCTTTCACACTACCACTACGGCTGGAGAGAGTCTTTAACATCGAGTCTATGGAAGGAATCTCTAACTTGTCAACGCTACCGTTTAAGTTTAGTTTGCGTGCTGGAAAATGGGCAAGTTGTTCAATTTTTTTACAATCTCCCCTGCCGTGCATCCTTCATTAACTCTGTGAAATCATTTATCTCTCCATAATGAAATTTCAAACATTTTCCTTCGCTACCAATAAACTTCGCTAGTCTCCTCTCGCTGCTCTTGTGCGCCTGCGCACAATGACACATCTGTCCGCATCGACTTTAAACATTCTCGGTGTACTTGAAAACAGGCCCTGTAATCCATTACGCGCACGAGCGTTGGCGGACCAATAAATCGTCGAAAATGCGCCCTGTTACATCAAAATGCCTCTTAGTAAATCTTTTCTCGAGTATTTTAACTGCTATGCGCCCGGAGAGGTCTCCAACCGGAAACAATCTTTAGTACCTAAGAGCGATTAGCCGTCTTAAGAGCTTCAAGGTGGGGGTATCGGATAGTACTTAGATGCCGTCGGGGTTATCGCCAGGGCCCGGGAGTGCGTCGTCAAACACCGACAATCGCGCGCAGATGTTTGGAGTAATTTCGTGCGATTGATACCATTTGAATTCGGTTGCTATCGGTGGACTGGGGTCTTTCATGTTCATGGAGGGAAATGTGTACAAATCCTCAGTCACAGACTACTGCAAGAATCTGCACAGTGACAGGTTGAAGCCAGGCTTCAAGTGGCACTTGTTGTCTATCGAAACAAAGCCATGAGACTCTGAGCTGCATCTGCTACAGATCTTCAATGTACACACCAATTGCAGTAACTTTCAATCGCTATTTTTGTGGTCTGTAGCAACCTATAATGGTTATTCTGGAAAAATCGTATACAAATTGTCCTGTGCAAATTGTCTTGTGCATTGATTTTGATGTCGATATGGTTAGTGGAATGATTCGGTATTTCTCAATATGATGTTAAAAAAGAACATAAAATTAATCATTTGAAATTGACCTGTCAATGATTACAATGCACAGTCTAAATAGATATGCTTCGTTGTTTTATCGTATCGTTTTATCGTTGTTTTATGTTGTTTTGTACCATCCTAAATCTGCGGCATGATCCAGAGAGAATGTGTACTCACAAAGGACTTGTCTGGTACCTTTCCGCAGTTTTGCTACTCAAAACTCAAGTTTTAGCAGTATCATACCAAAACTGTGTAGAGGTTCTAGAGAACAAAATACTAAAGCACAAAGTAACTATCGCAATGAAATTATTTTTTGAAATAGATTTCTGCATAATATCTGTGTTCTGTTAATTTTATTATTGGCGTTGTTTCTGCAATCGTATGTTGTTCTAGCCTCGTTCCACACCCAAAAGAGCGTCCGATCGGTACATGAGATCACTGCATTGCCGACACAGTTATTTTTAACCCTACGCTGATGAGTGGCACCAAGCCATAGATTGTAAGCCATCATGCATCGCAAGATACTGGTACTTTTGTACTTGGTGTTAAACATTTGTAAATACTCATACTCGTATCTTCCCGGGAGATAACATTGAATGCGATTCCTCACATTCACTGTCGTCATTCCTCTGTGCCAGTGACTTTCTATGGTAGACCAGTACCAGATACGGGACACTTTAAGGGCCCTCTTGGTAAAAACCAACTGATAGTGACTACAAAGTGGGCACCTTTATCAATGATTCAGTGCCTTGTGGTCGCGAATTGTAGTATGATGGCGTAATGCTGTGTTTTGATCAACCAGGACAAACAAGTGATGTTTTCCAGCGGCGTTGATATATTAGCGGATACCTCCTCAGCCATCCTGCATGCGACTGATGTTTCAACATGTTACCCCATGTGTTGCGACAAATTTAAGTTGTTACGATAAGCAGAGCCTCTAGACATGGCAGCCTGGATCGATGAACGAATAGTCTGAATTGTTTCGTCCAATCCATGGCTTCAAGAATGTACATTGAAATTCGCGTTTACGCAGGAGTTCGATTAAGATAGAAAGTGCCTCAGGGACAGATATTCGGACTCTCAAATTTTCACAATATATTTTTGATCTAACACTTGTGGGGGTTCATTTTGGAGCTTATTGAGTAAATAAAGTTTTCGCAGCCTTATTTTTGTGGAAATCGAAAATTGTATTTTCCCCGCTGAATAAACACAGGAATGGCGGCCATTTTGAATTTCAAGTATCGGTAGATATCTAGTAATTTGTTTCTCTATAGTTCAAATAATTTCAAAGTGACACCTGATTTTTATTCTTGATTTCGAAAAAGAATTGAACATTTGAGCAAAGTTTTAGTTTTTCTGTTTCGAGGAGCGAACTATATTAAATTCTGATTGAAGTGATAATAACTTTCTATAATCTATAGCATATAAAACATCTTCATGTTCTTTTTCCTAAAACACGAAGTAATCAGTCTTCTGAACACACAACGCATTGTGTTCAATAGCTTCAACGTTACTGTTGACAAAGGAATTCTTGTCCGGACTAAAATGCTGAGTTATCAACAACAATTATTGAACACAGGTTGAACTTCAATGATGACTTTGGGAGTAGCATAAGGATGCGTATTTGAAAATTGCTCCAATATTCAAGATAAAGACATTAGAGCTACTGCTAATTAAACATTAACGTCAAAAGCTGAATAATTTATATTTGTACACTAGATAGCGTTGTTATTGAATTCAACTTGCAAACATGTACGAATTTATAAACGAGAAAAGGTTGCACTGAAGATTTATTTATCTTAGAATGAAGGCGTTTGTGACAAATTTAAATTGTGGACACAAGAGACAAAGGACAGATGATATGATACTTTGACATCCCTTCCGACCTTGCCGAGAAGGCTCGATGAAATATATGAATATTTGTTACACGCACCGACGGGAATCTCATTAATTTCTCAACCTCTGAAAATCTTGGTCATAATGATGTGATTATGTGTTCATGAAATTATCAATCTAATTTTGCTACTGTGGTTAGGGTGACATTGATAGTGTCGGTAACTTTTTGGTAAACAACACGTTAGCTATAAGTTGTTTGCCCTGGCTCTTCTGTCGCCTCTATAAAGATGTATGAGACTTGTGTGCTTTTGGACATCGAAGAAGAAGGGGTATTTTAGGTTTTCACTGAGTAAAGATGAACAAAAGGCGGCTATTTTCAAGGTTCGTCTACTTTGTGCACTTTGATGAAGTCTGATTATTTTCAAATGCACCCCATATATCGTTGGCCATAATAGACAGTGCTACATTCTATCGCTTTCGACATCATTTTAAGGACGACAATTCTCAGACATCGCGGTTGTAACGTGTCCATACAAGTCAATACTGCTGTGTTGTGAAGAATGTACCAAAATTATTGTTTAAAGTCCAAATCAACCATTTGACAGATTCGAAGAAGCAATATATAATGTATTGCTTATTAAATGTCATTCTTGTATAGGGGAAAGTAAGAAAACGTCATTTTTTATGATAGATTTTCCTTTATAAAAACATTATTTATAAGGTTGGAAAAGTTACTACAATAGCAATGTGAGAGTTATACACATGAAGCCATATCTTCAAGGACAAGAAACAACTAAAATTGCCCAGATTTCACAATAGGCGACTCGAAGGCTGCAATTCAAACATTCTTGTGGTTTGGGATATGCATCGGTCTATCTCGGCTGCAAAAGTCTCGCGTAACCTCGTACCTTATCGGTTTAGGCACGTTTCATCGAATCCTCGGGTCAGCTAAAAATACTTTGAAAAATGCAGACGAACCATAACGTTTGACCACAGAGTTGTGGGGCAGACTGAAAAGAAGCATTAGGCATTGTTCTCAGAGTGAAGTTGCTGCTTTATATACGGGACAAGATGTAGGATGGCGAGAACATGTGCTCCACTTGTTGCATCAAGTTGCGGTCGTCAGTGAATCAACATAAAGTACGATTTATCATGATCCCTTCCCGACTCAACTGAAAAACGGTATTGTTTCCAACATGAGAGAGAAAGACTCGTGCAAGTGGAGATGTGCGGGTCACAGATGTGGAAGATTTGCTCGGCGCCGATCGGAAATTGGCGGTCACTAACCTCGGAGTTACTGTAATGGTAGAAACCACGGAGACAGACCTTGAAACCGGAGGTAGTAAATTCTCACCTCTGGAAACTTATCACTTTCACCGATTGCCATCGATACTTTGCGATGTCGGTAAAACAGGGATTTCATGGCGTCAACTTAAAATGGACAGAGCCGCTTTTTTGTACTTCATCTTTTCGAATTTATAAATTGAAAACTTCGAAAGAAGTTGCAGTAACTGTTGTATAACCACATTATTTCAATTCATGTTGATATGAAAGATCTGGACCTTTCATTTTTTTTTTCTCGATATAAAAAGCACGATTGTTTGCACTATAGGACTGCAGGTTATCGACTTCTGACCTCGTTGAACATTTTGGGGGGTCACTATGTATTTCATTTTGACAGTGGGGAATCAATGTGACATGTTGCTCTGTTGAGTCTGGTTTTAACATTTTTAACCGAAAATTGATATTTAAGTGTTTTGTATTTCTTTTCAAATGACATTCTAGGTTCATAACGAAAGAGTACAAAAGTTAAAATCTCCCTTTAACAAAGCTTTCTCTTTCAGTTGGGAGATGGAACTTGAAATCTATGATACATTCGGAAAATCATCGAAGTTAAGTTTCTCCGCAACTGAATACTCTTATTCCGGGCTGCTATGTCAGAACGACGTATTGGTATGAGTCAGAGACAGAGAGGTAGACAGAAGGGGAGGGGATTGACAATTGTGATTAAATCAGTTCTGGCGTGTAGTCAGATTGCAGAGCCATGCCTTAATTTATGACCCGATGAGTGGTTGACGCAAATACAAATAAACCAGACTCTGGAATTGCGATGAAGTCCTTGATTCGAACACTTAATCTCGAGTAAAGGTAAACAAACTGTTTCCTTTCTCCGTTAAGTGTTTGTCAACACTGTCTGAATCATGGAGAGACTGTACCAGTACAAAACGTATACTGTCAAGTCTGGCGACTCCCAACCGCTCCGATGGAGAAAAGCGGGCTCCCGTGTTTAGTTCAGTTTATTCATTCATTCATTTCCATAATTACAAGAACTATAATTGCATAGCTGATGATATGAAGGTCTATTCAAATGCCTGAAAAACTCACAAACATTTTATATGAATTTGTCATCGAATAAATGTTAGTTTGTTCTCCTTTGCAAACGGACTGAGAAACGAAACTGATCTAAGTCGAGTTTGGTTTACTCAGGACAGCATGGATTCCATACGAATACCTTGAGTCAAATTTACTCGTAAACTCAATCTGCCAGTGTAATTTCAGTCTGTGTTGGCTAATCTGTCTGCTGAATTGTAAGTA
This sequence comes from Ptychodera flava, assembly GCF_041260155.1. Lineage (NCBI taxonomy): Eukaryota > Metazoa > Hemichordata > Enteropneusta > Ptychoderidae > Ptychodera > Ptychodera flava. The sequence goes on from NC_091936.1 coordinate 36,083,514, forward strand.
ATGCTGATTTTAAACGCAATTTGTCAACATAGTCCACCGGTGCATGTTGTCCGATGCACGGTGTGGGCCCGTGTAAGCTTACAGGCTGTCAGCTCACAGGGTTCCTCGCCGACAATTGATCACAAGCTAAATGTAGTCTAATTTCATAACCTGTGGAGTCAAACGAAGTTTACATCGTGCCATTTTTGTAAAAATAAAAATGGTTTACGTTTCCCCATACTGCTTACGTAGATTGCATCGACCCTGTTGAATTTCAAATATCGATAAATTTCTGTTGGGTGCGTATTACCCTAACAACCTTAAAAATTAAAGGTAAATCTTGAAATAAGCGACATCAAAGTCGTTTACTCTTTCTTCAGACTCAGAAGCAACAATCATCAATAATTTCTACGTTCTTGTTTTCGTCTGAACTGACAGCGCCTTTTTGTTGACAACTTATGATCGGTTGTCGTTTTGCACCGTTTGGTCTGCGAATACACATGAATAGATTTGGACGAAAAGAATACGACAATTCCAAAAAACATCAGCTTAATACGGATGCATTATGAACCGAGAGTAAGTTAATTTATAGCTGTGTATACACGCATACCGAAAGCTTTAAATAAAAGTAGGAGAGTGCACTCATAATTAAACCTCTTCATACACCTCAGATCAAGGTGCACTTTGATATTTGATATTGGAACCCTCTCCCGATCCTCTGCTGGTCGATAACGTCTGTTGATTCCTCACTCTTGTTCATGTAAAATTGAAATTTTCATTTTTGACAAAGAGTTTCAAACGGAGAATGATAATGGTAATTGCTAATTACACTTAACCTCAGATTTTTATGACCTTTATTATGAAAGTGGACAGTTTTAAGTTTCCCTGCACAAAACTGACCTAACTTTTTAAAAAATCCCATTACCAAAACTACGCATCCAATCAAAACTGCAACACATTTAAATCCCATATGCTTCTGAGGAGCCGAATTAATTACAGAACCGATATTTACGCAGTGGTTGTTATATTTTTCAGCTTTAAAATCGTCGATGCGGAAGAAATCAATAATGACTTTGTTTATGAATATTCATGAAATCATACAGAGGGCAGTTCCATGCAGTCTTTTGTTAAGGTTGTAGGTGCCTCGAAACTGAAATATTTAAACTTTTGCCTAAACTTTCCGCAGGGAAACTTTAAATTATGCTCTTTTGAAATCGAGAATAAAAATCAGGGGTTACTCGCACAATTTGATACTGAGAAACAAATCACAAAACATTTGAAATTCAAAATGGCCGCCATCCCTCTGTTCGCTCTATTGGGGGGGGGGGGTCGATTATCACAATGCCAGTGAAGACTTACTCAATGAGTTCAAAAACGAGCCCCTACAAGTGGTGGTTTAAAAACGTATTGTAAACTTTCGGGAGTCCGAATATCTGAGGCGCACATTCTACCGTTCTTAACATGCCAAATTATTTCTCAAATTGACCATAATAAAGGAGCTTAAGTATCTCTGTTGCAGCATAAAATTTCCTATAATTCTTTCATCCTCCATTAGGGACAAATCAATAACGTTTGTAAGTATTCTCGTTGACATTTTTTTCCGTTTCAGGTGTGACGTTCATAACACACCTCTGTATACGTGACACACAGGGTATGGGTAACTAAAACGTCACGTGACGGAGGATGGAGTTAATGTAATTCGAATGTTGAAAGTAAAGTTCAGGGAAATACTGACGTATCCATTAATCTGCTTTCACTTCCAACATAGAGAAAGATAGATATCTATGTTTCTCTGTGCTTCCAACAGCCACTGTCAAGTGCTACCAATTTACTTAATCTAGGTGTTGAAGTTGATTGATCAAAATGTTAAAGGGCCAGTAACTTTGAATGATATTTTCAGTTTGTTTGGTTTTTTTGGGTTTTTTTTTTGTCAACTACAGTTGCTTGCTCTGCTTCAAAAAGCATGTTGAGATACACAACATTCAGTTTGTCAGCTCAGACTGTACATGTGTAAATTGCATTGTTATCGTTGACAGGCAGTCCAGACTACAATTTAAATGTTAACAATAACAGCAAATTCTACAAGTATAGACGCTGTGGGTTTTTTATGATGCTTGGAAGAAAATAAGATGCTGTGAAAATGGAAAGAAAAATCATCAAAACTGAAAGACACTGGCCCCTTTAAAAGAATCAAATCTTATGACATTTTCATTGTCGCGAAAGGCTATGCATGTACAAGCTACCAAATGCTATATTTTGACATTTTTAGCTTATGCTCATTCAAGAAACTTTGAGGCATATAACGCTAATACTGACAGAATGGGTAATCAGGGTAGACATCACTTCGATATATGTCAGTTGTACTGTTTATGGTGTTTAGAGAGAGAGAGAGAGAGAGAGAGAGAGAGAGAGAGAGAGAGAGAGAGAGAGAGAGAGAGAGAGAGAGACAGAGACAGAGACAGAGACAGAGAGACAGAGACAAGACAGAGAGAGAGAGAGAGAGAGAGAGAGAGAGAGAGAGAGAGAGAGAGAGAGAGAGAGAGATTGAATCACAGAGGGAGAAACAGGAGAAACCTAAACTGCTGATTTTATATGTTAACTTTGTTATCAGGTTCCTTCTTCACTCTATTGACCCTCTTCAAGTTATAATAGCATGTACAAAGATGAAAGACGGTTGCGCAGCGCATCAACGGTCATCTCTAGAGGTAGTACTTTAAAGACTCCGTTGTGTATGGATACTTCCAATGTTCAGCCCTACTGAATCTTTTAGTCTACTTCAGAGAGATGAATACTAATATTCCAGTGCAAAGTTTTACGACTTCGCGATCAAATTTGGCGCTGTCGCCTAAAAACCAGTTCTTCAATCTCTATGAGTCATCCATAAGCAATGCCTGGAGCTGTCGTGACCTCCACGTCCAAATTGAGGTATCAAGTTTTACGGATGATTGCTTTGTGTCGGAGGTCATCGGCGAAGACAACAAAACAAAAAATACTTGTCATATTCCGATGGGCAGACGAAAGATATGAGCCGGGTGTCTTTTTACTTCTTTTTCAGACACGCCTACAGTCAAAATCATCGAGCATTAATATTTGCCTGCAGAAAGCAAACACGGCTGATTCCAGGCCCTGAACGTTTCCAGATCCTGGTCTGGAGATAACAAAAAAGGTGACGGCTTCCCCGTACTACTTTGCTCCACACGACCAGAGTGGACAAGTCGCCTGACTCAGAACTGCCAATCTTTTCCCGTTGCCTCGATCCGTCTCCTGCGGTCTGTCATTCAACCCTGCCGGGTCATAAACTTTGGCCCCGAGGACAGGGGATGGCTGGTTGTCGGTGTCTGCGCGGAGCAGGGCTTTCAAGTGGTGTTTGGTTACCCCGTCGGAGTTCTGCGGGTTGTCCGCGGTGATTAGCTGTGGCATCACCTGGTCTAGACCCGATCGCTTGCTGATGGACTGTCAACAGAAATGACGAAATGAATGGCCACAAATGTTGCGCATTACTAGACACATACCACATGTCCTGGGCAATAAATATACTCGACCGCAGTTCGTACTGGCCATACCACTCTGATCGTTGTTTCGCAAACGAAACTGCTGAGGAAAGTTTCAATTCCGCCGCGAGGGTTTTGCAATTTATTCCTGAAGAGCGGCCGTCGGGATCTGTCAGTTAAATTCACAGAAGGGTTAAGGAATACGGTATTTGAAACACGGAGGCCCACAATGCCTCCAAATAAGTACATCAAACAAATAAGTCACTCGGCGTGGCCTTGGTCTCTGTGTCAAAAGAGGTTGGACTGTGTTTAATTGATGATCCTAACCCCGGTCCCATCTCCTGTCGCGACATTTACGTTGTAGCATCACGACCACTAAGGGCGAAGTTAGGGAATTAGTAATCGTAAACATGTGTGAGTTTAGAACGAAAACTGTGAGAGTCCAAAATTGGCCATAAATTTTATTGCCGTTTCGCGAAAAAAAACGAGAGTGTCGAAAAATAGCTCCTTCCTCCCCGTCAGGATAAGTGACAAGGTGCAGACAGACTGAAGCTCATCTCGCTGTCATAACAGCTCATCTTCCGTAAAAGGAGCTCACTGTCTTCGGAGCTGCGCGCAGGGTGCATAGAGAGCTGGAAGACGAACCGGCATGCGGCAGTGGAGTTGAGCGTTCTCTTTCTGTGTGGACTTCTACAAATACTCATCTATCGACGGCTTGAATTCAACTTCCTTTCCACGCTCCAATACAACTTTTTTTCGTCGCATCTCGGAACTGTTTCGTCGTCCTGCCATCGACATGAACAAATGTAGCAGCCGATCTTCGTACTAAAACTCCTGGACTGGTTAATATAACGGTTGGTGTGTATTTTTTTCGGGCTCGGTATTTTTATTTAGCTGGTACCAAGCTAAACCACGATAAAACTGCGGAACAATATCTCTGGCTTTCTAAATTTGACGTCTCTCTTAGAACATACAGAGATATTTTATTGGTTGCAAAAGCGGCTCTTGCAAGGTGAAAATCAAATATATCGAGACTTTTCACGCGACAGAAACTTAAGTTGTAGTGGCGCTTCTTGAAAAGGGAATATTGAATTTGTAATATTGGGAAAAACGATGACCAAAGGAAAACAGTCGGATTCTTCCATGGAAGACTCGATTTCAACGGACGGAGAACGCTCGGGATGTGACGACACCAAGTACGAAATGATAGACGAAGACAGCGAATCCGAAGCAAGCAAGGGCAGGTCTCGCAAGAGGAAGACGTCTACAGGAGTTGGAAGCCCGCCGCAGGTCCGGCAACGCCAGTGCGCCAATGCGCGCGAGAGAGACCGAACGCACAGCGTCAACACGGCGTTCACGACGCTGAGAGACTTGATCCCAACGGAGCCGCCCGATCGGAAACTGTCGAAAATCGAGACACTGCGTCTCGCTGCAAGTTACATTTCCCACTTAGAGACAATGCTGATGGTCGGCGACGACGGGATTGAGCAGCCGTGCCTCCATCGTAGCATGTACCGCCAGTCGTACGGCACAGCGATCGGTCAGCAGCCCCGACCGGTTTGTACGTTCTGTCTTGCCGCACGGGGCACCATAGTCAGCCGGACGAAAGCCACGGTGAGTCGACTGTTATCTTTATGGCCCTTCGATGTTGTCAAACTAATGTAAACTCTTTTGTCACGGTAGTTGAAATTGTAAACAAAGTCGGCCATCATCGCTCTCTTCAAAACAATCAGAGGGAAGCAAGTGTTTACATTTCAGGACCAGGGCCTCCTTTACCTATGTGCCACAGGATAATTAAACGCATCCATTTTCACAAAAGTTAGACCGTGGGAAAACGTCCATTAGAAATTCCGTTTCGGAAAGACAAAAGTAATTTATTTTAATTGGTCAGTATTATATTTGTCTGGTGTAAGTTCGTAATAGGTTATAACCATCCAAACTAAATTATATATCGACCCCTGCGACTTTAAGTGACAAATAAAAGTTTGTTATGGAGGAAACCGATAAGTCTGACAGCACTCGTTTGGAAAGTCATGAGAAACCGGACCAGCTGTATCATGATTCTCCCAGTAACGTGGTGTCTGAAATTTCAGTAATCGACCTGTGATTTCTAAACCTTGCCAGTTTACTAGTACTGGTCGCGTATCCACTTGTTGATCAATTATTCATAGGTTTATTTCGGATATCAGGATAAGTACATATGGGAAATTGCGCGGAAATTACTTTATTGATGTTGGCCGAAAGCTGACCACCACTTTGGATTGACAAAAATGCGAACGCTGCGCTCAGAAGTACAAAAACATCCGTGCCGAGTCACTGAACTAAAAGGCAGCAAACCTAGGCAGCAAACTTCGCAACTGTCCTTTTTGAGTTTTTCTCCCTGGCTGATTACTTTGAACAATACAAAAGCAACACAGGGAGAGTGGTTGGGTGGCCAATGAGACCATCATTGGATACAAAAACAACTGAAAGACCAAAGTATGGCCAACCGGAATCCTTCATCAAAAAGTAGCTTGCCGATGAATAAAATAGCCCGGTCGATTAATCGATATTGGTAAACACACTACCGACTGAAAGTTTATTCAGGCATAAATTTCAACGCGATAAATCCGTCTTGAATTTGAATGAGATACATTTATGAATATTTCATAGTAGAATCACTGAAAGATAGGATCTAGTTAGACGGCAATAGTTCCAAACATTACTGCATTGATCCCTGATATTTTATTTGTCAACACGATTTTAACTAATTTGGGATAATTGGATGGTGAAGTAATGTTGATTTAATCTGCAAATGTAAGGTCATCTGCTTTTCTTTTTAAGTTATACAGTTGTTTTTATGAGTAATTTGTAATATTGCAACATTCAGCCGTAGAGCACCTCACACTTTTGAGAAATTTAAAAAAATATGAAAATCCACTTATCCCAAATTAGTTCCAATTGTGTTTGGTTCGACTACCGAAGTTTTCGGAAACTGATAATTAATTCGATACACGCTCCTTTGCAGTCCGACGTGACATTTCTGAGAACGGCCAGCGGTGTGTTATGATTTATTTACGTGAAAGTAGTTCTCCTTCCTGATTTGTAAGACATGTCACATTTCATTTTGCTCACATTAACGAATGCTTGGTCACAATTTTACGTCTCTCAAAACAAAACCAAATTTGGAAATTTGACTTGCCCCAGTGGTTCATATGAAAGCCTGTAGGGAACAGGTATAGGGAGGAAGCATTGGGATTCAAATTTTTCCTGAAAAGGCAAAGAATCTTTAGCCTCGATGACGTCGTGGCTCTGATACTACAACTTCTCCAATCTCATGATTGTTCATGAAAAAAGTTACGCTCATGAAATTGTTCTGCTTTCTGATCTATCAACGATTCAGAGCATAGGATGAAAAAGAAAGATTAAGTTAAGTTATAAGACAGTTCGAAATAAGTTGAGGCACAATAACGTTTTCAATATTTTACTGGGATTGTTCATGTGCCACTCAAACCAGCGTGACCTACTCGGTGAATGCTGAACGTTTCAGACAATAATTAGTGTTCAATATCTGCCATTAACATTACGATTCACTTCTATGTAAACAATACAGTCACTGGGAAATTGCCTCACCTGGGCATTCCATCAAAAAAGTGCTTAAGTTCCGGACTTAAAATTCAATTCACTGTTGGACTTATCATCGTTAGCATAAAATATACAGACGTACACTGTTTTACCCCGAGATAAATCATTACGACATCTGGGATAAGAACAACAAACAAACTCACAAATGAATTCAAGTTTGAAGACTGCGGAGCTACGGTATCGTGTTCACATCAACTAGGGTATCATGACCATCGGGGCATATCTATAGACCGATCTCTCTGCCTGTCTCAATCCCTGTCTGTATATACATACATATACATACATATCTATCTATCTATCTATCTATCTATCTATCTATCTATCTATCTATATATATATATATATATATATATATATATATATATATATATATATATATATATATATATATATATATATATATTCCTCTAGCGTAATAACGATTGCTTAGTCGCAGTTTCTCAGCGCGGATTCGAGTTGAACTACCAAACAAAGTTTTTTTAAGTAATCTAACAAAAATGCATGTAAAACTGCAAACAAGCCGGTGATACAGAAATATTTAAGCAAAAAAAAAATATTTCTTCTACTCTGCTGTCCCTTCGTAACATTTTTGACAAGAAAGTAGTGGATCTACCGAAACAATCCCCTCTGATCACGCATGGAGAAGTGATATGTTTAATTTGTGACACCTTTACTATTGACAAGTCCATGCAACGTACTGATCCAAAAATTGAGATACCCCCCTCACGAAATTATACTCATAGTATCATGTACGCAGGTGCGATATTAAAAGTCAACCGTATCGTGCTTGCCCGTTTCTTTAGAAGATGTAAGTTTGAGCAAGTGAGAGCGAGAAATTTATTAACACTTCATCGTGACAGAAGTGCTGCCTTGAGACTTGGAGTATAATGTTTTTGTGAAATTGAAACTATACTTAACAAGCGGGTCAGTGTGGAGTTCGCATGTTTCTTTCCAAACACATTTAATATTTCAGCTTTGTTTCGCTTTCTCTTCCCACACATCGGCCTACATTGTGCAATAACGGAGTTCAAGCTTCAGGATAAGGTGTTCAGTCCGACATGTACATCCGGGACCTGGTTTCACCCATCGACTGGTAACATGCACATTTGGATGCATGTAGTTTTCTCCGCGGCGTAAATTCTGTATTTTAATGAAAATCCTGATCTCTCATTAGCGAATATCTAACTTGGTAATTTCTATTATAAAATAAACTCAATATGTAGGCGCGATGGACTGTTTACTTTTTAATACGTGAATTAACAGCGATGCCATGTTTGAACCACGGTCTTAATTGTTTCCTGTCTTCAAATATACTACATCATTACAAGGCCCTCTTAAGTTGAGACTTTTGTAGATGTACCGGGGATTAGGTATTTATCCATCGGTATCACGTTGAGCCCGAAATTGTATATTCATGACACTCACAGAAGTGAATGTATACACTGCTTGTTATCACTATAAATGTCTCTTATTTCAAGTAATTATTGATCCGTTAAACCATTGTATTTGCCTTTCCTATATAAAATGTGATACTCAGGAAACTATACGCCTCTTAATGTGTGTGAAAATCCAACAGTTTCCAAATTTTATGCAAAGGATTTTTGACGTAAACGGACAAAAGAAACTTTTCTTGTCTAAGTTAAGGAGTGATTTGGATGTAATTCAAACGATTGGGCAAAAGTAACAAAAACATACTACGACAACTAGACGTAAGATAATACGGTGTTCTACATAGAAAATCGTATAGCATTAATATGAGTATAAAATAGATAAATTTGGCAAAACCCTGCCGCAACGCTTGAGGTCACCTGTATTGTGTGTTTCAAAAATAGAATCACTTGATTATTAAGCCCCGTCCCACTGAGGTCTCACGTGTTATTCAGCATACAATGACATCGATGAAATCCACATAGCCAAATCACCATCTTTGACTACAATAATTTATGATATATATCAATGTTGACAATACGTTTGGAGTCTATTTTATAATTGTACAAGAATCCTTGGTACTCAACGCGATCTTACAATTATGAATCATAATTTTATCATTTACACGCGCTTTTGACGTCGCGATCTAAATCATTTGTTTCCGTTGCATCAACAGCAGAGACAGTTTTACATGTATTACCAAGAACCTCTCATTTCATTTTCGAGCTATGAATGGATGGATGCATGGTGTCAAGGCAACTTTTATATTACATTTCCCTCTATGATATTATTTGACCTAGGCTAATGGGTGACTAATTGAGCAGCGTGTAACCTTCCCTCATGGTTCATCGACTGACAAAATGTATTACTTTCCAAAAAAATTACGTCAGCGTATGACTTAAATTACCTTTGCATTGTATAATAGAAATAGTCCTCAAATGTACCTAATGCACTTAAAACCCGAATTTATTTGGGCCGGCATTTTATAAAATAATTATTGAAACACAAACTGTGACTCTTAAAAGGGGTGTTCTGTGCAATATTACTGTTTATCATTACATATATTTTTCTTTCAACAAGACAAACCCATGATAGCAATGATGCGTTCCCAGCCGTCCGTTGGTCTCCATGTACTGATCACTCTTTTAGTTAAAGTGCCTTGCTTGTCAAAGTTGTTGATGTTTACCAATTCTGTGGGTTTTTGTCTGTTGACAACGACATGTCAACAGCTGTTGTGATATATGCTCTTCGCTCTAAGTCGACCCCTGGAGATTCATTGACCGATAATGGGGTATAATTTTTACGAGCAATCGAAGAAGTTCATAAAAACAACTTTTTATTAGAAGACCGATATTGGAAATCATAAATTACGCCTGACGTTTGGCGAAGGAGGAGGCTGGGAAGCGAGAGAAACCCGTTCTTCCAGTCCGGTCACGAAGAGAGAAACCCGACCCTTTAGAAAAAGGAAGACGCCGAAAATGAATAAAAGTTTGATGATCTTCTTATCAATGTTATCATCGCTTTTGGTTGGTTGGTTTAAGATAGTTGACATCAAACACTATTCCTCTAGTCTTTTATCGTTTGTCATTCTCAAAACTTTGCTGACAAGATATGGAGAAGTTAAAATCAGATATTGTTGTTTTCGAGAGTAATCAGATTAGTGTCATTTCTCCAAATCGTATAAATCTGTTTTATTATTGAAAACATTTGGCGCGGGCCAAAGTACACAGCATAGAAGGTTTAAATATAAGTGCATATAAAATTGACAGAAAGCGAACATCACGGGTACAGGAACCTCATAAAAATTAAAAAAGAAAAGCGAGATGTGTTCATTTAATTTGCTTTATACATCCTCAAAAAGTTTGGCTTTCAATCTAAAATTGTTGGATTTTTCGAAAAAATATCCTCCACATTATTAGAAGATTTTTGGACTGTGTTCCAAGAGAAAGTCGCCCAGCCCATCGAAATCTGGTTCTGTGCTCCAACTGTCAGGTTAAATTGAGTCATGATTGGCAACACACAAAGATCACCCGTGCCATACTTTCGACGTTAAACATTCGTCCTGGTTTCAACATGCGCGATTCTTCAGGCCCACAGAATCTCCTGTGCTTGCCTGACGCTTTGAAGAGACAGTGTCATCGTCTGGATGGTCGCATCTCGCGACATGTCAATGTGGACGTAACATGAGCGAATGTAAACTTCTTATAGTGGAAGAATTCTTCTTCAAGATGAGAACAGACTTCTGTAAGCAACAAAATGACAATGTCAAATGTTTATGCCCGCGCGACAATAGATTGTTAACTGGCAATCACACTGTATTACAGATAAAAAAATAATGGTAGCACGCTGTCATTTGTGGAAAGGTAAACACGGGTTTAAAGGGAAATGTGGGCACAAACTGCTACATTTAAACACCAATGGGGCTTTGTCAGGGATTTCTCTCATACCTTTTTGAAATGACTGAACCCTCCAAGATTATGTTGCTCAGTAAAATCGTTTATTGTGGGCGTGGTCTTTATCAGTCTTGGCAAAATTTTACACCATCTTAATGGAAACCTGTCGACGAACACGAAATAATGAAACGTGAAATGTATTTTAACTTGGTCTACAATTCAAACTGAGCTCGATAACTTTAATAACCCGCTTAAAAATCAAGTTTTGGTACAACTGTTGTTAATGTTTGTACTGTCATGGAGTAGTCGGGTTCACGTTATAGGGAAGGCAGAGCGACTGGGTAACAAAAGTCAAATGCTATTAAAAGGCAAGGGTTCGCCTGTAATGTGCCTGTCCATCAGAAGATGCATTTCATGCATGAAGCAGAAATCACTCTACATAAAAGGCCTGGGGTTTATTTTGAAGAGAAACGAAAACGACAGGCGAAATCCTTCCATGAAGAGATATGAAGAAATAAGACCAGATGATTTATCTGAAGCCTGTACGGTACAAGTGAAGAGAAATAGATCCGAGGTGTAAACATCATGCCTTGTACAAACCCTGTATCTAATTCATCTGGTCGTCTTCAATGCAAAAAAATGTCAATACCATACATTAGGTATTTGCGCGTGTGTTACGATAATTAGCCGAGGACACTATCATAGAAACAAGTGTAATTCTGCGAAAAGATTATCAAATTTCGGAAAGCTGATATTTTTGTATTTTTATCCTCCACATTTGTTCGGCAGTAGATGTAAGATATAACCTAAAAGCCGAACACGCCTCGAGTGCATTAATGCCAGGGTGTTGTCAAGCCAACGAGTCCAGAGAGCCGTTAAGAGTTTAGGAGTTTGACCCCCTGGCTTGATCGAGTAAACGTTGCTGAACTTCTCCCTCCCAAGCGACACGGGGGCTGTCGACTGCTATCAGCTGTCGCCCTGTATAACTGCGACCAATGCTCGATGTCCAGTCCTTTGTAACGTCAACTAAAGCGAACGGACATTGCGATGAAAAGCTCGGGAAAGATATACCGTACCACGGTATCCGATGCGTTAGACACCCGTGAGGCGAGACATATATTTTTATATAAATTTATTAACTTTTAGTAAAATAGATTTTTTCCGGAGATTACTTATTGACATCTTGACAACAGTATGGGCGATTAATCAGGCCGATTGATTCGCTTAGGTGCGATAAATTACTGATTTATCCTGGATACAAGAATCCGCGAATATGACGTCACCACAGGACGTAACAATTTAAGAGTTTGACGTCACTCAACCGTCGACAACCTTATCAGCTCTAAGCTAGGCGTTTCACCTCTTTCCCGGAAGCCATTTAAATTCCAACCACAGAATAAAAGAGAAATAGATACATACAACCTGTTACCGACGGCAGCCAATATCTAAATAACCTCAGAATGAGAATGATTGGCCAAATGTTTACATACGTGAATTTTACGGACGATTTTGTCCTTCAACTTGCTGAGACCGAGGGATGAGTCGCGTGCGACTGTCCTAACATGTATTTACTTTGCTTGAACCATCCTACAATCCCACCCTCTCTCTCTCTCTCTCTCTCTCTCTCTCTCTCTCTCTCTCTCTCTCTCTCTCTCTCTCTCTGTCTTTGTCTCTCTCTCTCTCTCACGTTTTTGTTTGCTGTTTTTACCTCATGCAACTTTCTTTTTAATTTCTTTGATGTAGTATAGTGTAAATAATCTCTCTGTACTATTAAAGTTCAAGTGAAAAACTCTCTCTCTCTCTCTCTCTCTCTCTCTCTCTCTCTCTCTCTCTCTCTCTCTCTCTCTCTCTCTCTCTCTCTCTAACCCACCCTCAATCACACACATGCAATTTGAATTGGTATAATTGTATCTGTTAACTTCCACACGATTGTGTATTGTGATATGCATATGAGTGTATCTGGTAGCTTAACCAGCACCCAACATTGTCTGTTTTCATTCATCTAACCGTAGTTCGTGTAATCACACTGGAATTTTTATTCGGAATTTCCTAGTGTGATGTTTCTGGACAGGTGCTGAAGACACACTCAGGGATGAGATGTGATTTAGTGGCGTCAACTCCACTTCCAATTTAGATTGCATCTACGGTTGAAGAGAGACAAAACATCCATAACAAGTTTGTTTAGAAAACACGATTCGAATAGAGATTTATCTCTGTCCGTGTGAGCCGAAGTCTGTACCATGATGTGGTTTACCTTGCTTAAACATTGCGCGCACCGACAACTAAGAGTATACAAGGGCCAAGAAAACTGATTATTACCCAAACACTTTTTTTTATTCATAAATGTTTACTTTTTCGACAAGATGGAGAGTAATCTACTATAGCAGAAGTAAATGTCCTTCCGTAGATCACAGCAATAATATTGTCTGATAATGACAGGGCTTTGGTGTTTTTGCAGATTTAATGTGTATATAATTAACCACTTTCAGCGACCAGTATATGACGATATATTTTGACCAGCACACGACATATACGCACATGCGATAACGAGTGTGCATGTATAGGGTAAACTGGCCAAACCCCAAAGGTATACCCCTTTCATAGGGATTCATTGCTATTACAGTTATAACGGAATATTGAAAGTCTGGCTTGAAATGTATACAAAATTTTGGAACTCGAGTAAGGTTTGCGTATTGTATCGGTCCCAAAATGTGAATATTTATATTTTACCGACTATCTGGACAGCTAACATGTGTGCTCCTTAGCACACGCACCGGTGACTGTAGAAGTCGCCGCTGCAGACGACGTAACAAATAGCCGAAGATTTGTTTGGGTGATCGTAAAAATGGATATAGTGTTACTGTAATTATTGTATTTTTATTTCATTTATTAATTTTAGTAGATAAATCCGCTATTCTCTTCTCAATAAGCCCATCCTTAAATTTAATGACAGTTATTACATTGTAGACAATTCATTCATGTTCAGGGCTACTTCGATTGGTTTCAACTGTGGTATATCGCGAAAATAGCATTTGACCAATCAGATTGCTGTATTTCCGTAAACAATATACTGGTAAAAGATAATAATCATTATCGATATAGTTATCACTGCCTACATCGCTCACAGAAATTTGAAAACAGCATGTTTTATTTTCATATTTTGCAATATGCGGCTGATATGAATGCGACTTGGGAAAATAAACCCTGCCTTTAAAATTTGAATCAATATTTAAACACCAAATTCTTTTGAGAGGGAACTGTAGCTATCGTCGAGAGGTTTTTATAGTAGGTCATTGTATAGTGTTTCGATAATTATAGATATTCCCAAAAAATCTTGATACTTATTCGTGTGCCAGAACCTAGTTTTACATTTCTTTTAAATGTGTGAATAATGCTCGTCGCACTTTAAGGAAGTAAATGTCTCGAAATTGAATTCAAACTTTCCGTCAGGAAACCATTTCCTTTCGAAATAAAGAATAAACGTCTTGGTCCAACGTGCAAAATTTCGTACTGGAGTTACAAATAATCGATATTTACCGACGCTTGAAATTCAAAATTTATCCATGTCAGTGGTAATGGGGAAATTGAATTTTCGATTTTCTCAAAAGTAAGGCGGTAAAAACTTTCTTTACTCCATGGACTTCAAAGTGAGACCAAAACCTTACTTTTAAAAGTTTGAGATCCTGATATCTGTCCCTTAGGCGCGTTCTACCTTAATGTATTCATGACTTAAGATTCAAGTGAAAATTCTACATCGCAGCTGAGCTTCAAACTTACAACTGTATACACAGTGAACCTACGATATGCCGATAATTGACAAAGGTGAACGCCATCAGGCTACACGCTTAAAGCTCCATAAGCCGTGACTTTGGAAGGTTTCCCAGTATTTCTGTTCTTTTTGTAGTACAAGTATTACAGTTTCTAGTTCAGCTTCCAAAATTTTGTTTAAATGATTTGTGTTCAGCATGTCAACACGGCCTGTATTTTCAATTCTGTTGTTTGACAACTGAATTCTAGTTCTAGAATTCTTTTTTTTTCAATAAAAACGCTGCATTTTGTCGAAGCTAAATTTTCGTCCAGACAAGAATTCATTTGTCAACAATAACATTACATATTTCACGTGATGTTTTGTGTTGGCAATGCTAATACATGTACTTTGAATAACGACGTACTACCTCGAGAAGAAGAAGAATAGTAGATTCATGTTTTTATACAACAAATAAATGTTACCAAAATGTTACCAAGACTTTCAGTATTGTAAACATTTTTAAATTGAAGACAGGTCAGACGACATTCATAGATACGTTGTTTGAATTGCCGTCTTCATCCGTAGATCCTTGAGAAAGCGTTTTTTCTCGAGGGTCTATGGTTTATCTTTGTTCGAAGACAACATTCAACTTAAGGTAGAATGCGCCTCGGGGACAAATCTTGGGACTCTAAATTTTTTCCAGAACCTTTCTAATCTGTCGTGTGTGGGGCGCTCATGTTGAATTTCTTGGAAAAAGTTTTCACTTAGTTTTGTGAAAACCGAAAATGCAGTTTTTACCATACATTTAACACAAGGCTGGCGGCCATTTTGAATTTAAAATACCGGTAAATATTAACGTTGGGTAATTTGTTTCTCCAGTACCCAATTTTGCACAGTGACCCCTGATTTTTATTCTTGATTTGGTAAGAGAATGGTTGAAAGCTTCCTTGAGGAAACTCTGGGTAAAGTTAATAGTGTTGCAGTTTCGAGACACATGCTACCTTAAAGTCAAAGTTTTATTATTATCAAAGAGGGTTCTTCTTCGTCCCAGGATCTGAGAGAACTTTCTAATCCTTTTCAGTGCCCCGTGTCTTATGTTTCAACATCTTTTGTTTGTTGTTTGAGGTATATAGGCGTTGTCATCGCTTGCCCTCTTTGTTGCGGATATCAGATATACACGATCCGACCATATAAAACTCTTAGGCGATAAGTGCAATAACCTGACCGTACTACAGGAATTATAAAAAAGTTCTACTTTGGACAGCTAAGGGCATGGAACAGAGTGAATTTATACCATCAGCATGTTAGCAATTTTCTATAAAGGAAAAGGATAACAAAGTGAACACATAGGACGGATTGTGGTGAAAATGAATCCAAAAGATTGCACGGGTAATGCCTTGTGAGATACTGCTAGTGTTGCTTTTTTGTTGCGGCGATTGCAGCTGCTATTGCTCATAATGATGATGATAATGATGATGGTTGTTCGGATGTGCCCATCATTGCCGTCCTTGTACTTCTATCGAAGACAGTCGCTCACTTTTTTTTTCGTGAATATGTCGAAATGTCAAACACACTCGCCGTAACGTTGTTGTATAATGAGTCCAGATATGATGAAATAATGACAGGGTATTTTGAGTGCGGACCTAAATTCATTTTGACGGCTCGCAGATACATAGTTAGTGTCGGCCTTCCAACCGTGGCGACATTTGCACGCGGGTCATTTTATATTTCATCTGGTATGGATCTGCAATGGTAGGTGACCGTATGCTTGTCACACTAAAAACACTTTTTAAAATGTTCCAGCTACCGTCACTGTAAAAATTAATTGGTCTGCAGACTCGGGGCCGTTTCATATGATCTACATTATCCCACAACAATATTGCTCGTGCTGTCTGTCATGGAGACTGAAATAGGACCGTGAGAACGCTCGGCCGTTTGCAGCTGTTTGTCCCAATCGCGGGCGCAGGCACCACTGCCGGCGTAAACCTATCCCTACTAATGGATCTCCGAATGCAGCCTGACAACAGAGCTGGATTTCCTCACCCGAGATCGAACGTGACAATCACGAATATCAGGCATCGCGCTCCTCCGAGGCGCAAGTTGTCGTCAATAATTTCTAGCACTGTCAGAGTTCCTCGTCTCTGGGGCGACCCCTCGGGTCAGCCTCTTGGAAGCGGTTTATTCCAACTATTTGGCTAATTGCGGTTTTTTTCAACATTCTTGTTCTTTGTAGGAATCTTGCCAGGCGAAGACTGGGATGGCGTCGATATACGAGAGAGCCAGCCTCGGCGTTGTGCTGAGATAATCATCGTGTTTCCATAGCAACATGCTGTCAGCGTCCGGAGAAAATGAGCGAACCTGAAAAGGAAATTATGAGAGTTTCGTCAGTTTTTCGAACTTTCTGAACGGTTTTGGTTGTTCCCTGATACATTGAGGGTGAATCCATACAGACCAGATTACGTACAGCACACACATCCAAATTGTTTCTTAAAAGCTAAGATTCGATAGGAAGTACAAAGTGACATGATAAGAAATTTCCAACTTGTTGATTTGATTTGATTTGATTTGAACATTCAACATTCACGTATTGTAGAATATCGTTAACCCTCTAGCTTCGCATTTTTTCTTACGATTTGGCATTTTGTTTCGAGAAAAAGTTACACATTGTCAAAAAATAACTAATCATAAGCCCTTTCATTCGAAAGATTTTCTTCAGCTATCATTTGAATTTTACTTGCCCCAGAAACAGGTCTATTTCGGAAAAAACCCCAAGATTTACCGAATTCAAAATGGCCGCCATCCCTGTTAACTCTATGGAGTAAAATAAAATTTTCGAATTTCGGAAAACCAAGCCGGTGAAAATTTTCTTACACCAAGAGCCCCCATAAGTAGTAGATCAGAAATGAATTGTAAAAGTTTGAGAGTTCAAATATCTGTCCCTGGGGCGCACCCTACCTTATAAGGTTCGGCCAGCGCAGGAAGGGAAATGATCATGTTGAATTTTCTTTTCAATTTTCGAACATTACTCGACTAACATAGTCACACCACGACGAATTTCACTTTGAAATGAACTCTACTTTAACAACTGTTGAACTAAACATTACACTTGGTCTATGGAACTTTTTATTTTACAGAAATCGTGTTTGTCTTTAATTCTCGCTCAGAGGACATTCCCGTCTTGTCATCTATCAGCGCTCAAAAAAAGTCTTCGACGTTTGCCGCCAAAACAAACAAAAATAATCATGTTACTGAAACATTCAAACTATTTCGAACTCTGTTATGCACATCCACTTGCCAAGCTTTATTGCAGAAATGATCATATTTTCAGTTTTGTTTAATTTTTTGAGATTATCAGACATCCAAATGAACTTGGCATGCTCACAAACCACGATAGCTGTTATTGTTTTGGTTTTGGTTTCAGGCATTGCTAGGAAAGAGCCAAACGGCCGTTGTCATCGACTTAAATGCCTATTACCAAGGGTGTAGTTCGATAAGATTTTTTCAAACTTTGAACATCAAAGTCTGCATTCTCACATACCTTTTACATTACGGCCACTGAAGGAGGAAATGGCTCTTTCCCAGGAACAAAAGGAAATGGGATTTTGAATGGCCCACAGATAAGATAAGGGGCCATTGACTTGTGCAAAACCTGATACCTTCGTTGATTTACACGACTTGTCAGGTACGCCAATATTATAAAAAAAACAGGTGGTTCGCACTCGAATTCTCGATCTTGCTAATTTTGTACTGTGATCTCTAACTATAGGGGCAATCGGGCACGACGGCCAGTTTACAATACAAATTGATATTTCGCAGATATCGTACATTGTCGCGAGATTTCGTTGCACATCACCGCTCTGCAATGAGCACGCGATCGAACAATGGTTATATTTGCTCATGATGATTCTCCCTCCGTTCAACGTATATTTTCATTTGATGTGAATGTAGCAGCTGGCAAATTTGGAAGCGTTGCTGAGACAGAAGAGTTAATGCCGCGTAAAAGTCCACTTGATGATTGTTATTACTGCATATACTTTTATTGATCACTTAAACATTTCTGTTTTAGCAAAATGACTGTACCACGAAAAATCAAAATGACCAAGTATATATATCTGACCACGAAACTGCGACTCTGAACTGCGCTTGCGGATCACAAGATACCGCATCTGTAAAACCACAATTCGCTGTATAATTTGTATGTGAAGCGTGGTACATGTTTTATATCGAACAAAAGTCAACTTCGATTCGAATTTATATAAAATATTGTCTTTGTCTTTGTGAGTTTAATTTGAAGACTAGCTAAGCACGTGTGTTAATTTTGTGGCATGTACATAGTGCTTTGAGTTGATGTTATTTCCACTCATTCTGATGAACTTAAAATATGAAAACCAGAAATAAACTGCCTTTGTATTTTCACGTATTCAAGTTGCTGTGTGTCATCATTTGTACACTTCGCACCCTTGAACTACTGGAGGAAAAAAACTACCCTTACAGTGAAATTGATTATTCGGAGAACCCAATTTTCTTTGCGGGTGCTATAGGAGATCTTCCTCATAACTTAGAGTGCACTAATAGATCATGACGTGCGAAGTGCAAATATGAATGACCTGTTACCAAGTACGTTGGACGCATCAAGTCAGTGAGAGTATAAATTATCGACCGACGACAGAGCAACATATCAATTTACTACTTTTAATTGATATCCTTTGAGCGATAGCTTAGGAGAAGAAATATTAAAAGAGAGGCATTGTCACCAAGTATCTAGACAAATGATGAGCATACACCGCACTACTCTGAGTATACACACACCCACAAAGACACACTTATAAATGCAGTAAATAGGCTGTGGGGGCGATAGGACCTTTGTAATTGCAACAGAGAAGAAATGTCACATTTTGCGTTATTGCAGTCATAGTTACTACTTAGCACTGTATACATTTTAAAATGTTACGGCGATCGGATGATAATGTTTTGTTTTTCCGTGAACATTGTGAAGATGAGATCTAAACCTTAATGAATTGACCCCAAATGTACTTCTAGATATTTCCTCCCAGGTCACGAAATAACGTCTTCACCATTTAGCCGGAGTATCGAATGACGTGGCTGTTGTTAAACAAAATGCTGACGGAGAAGAAAAGAGAAATATGGATATCGCCAGAGCTTGACATTTGTTAGGATTGTGAGATTGTCTTTAGAGAGAATCCTGCATTACTAGTTTTTACATTTAACTGTAACACTTAGCTGAATTCAACCAGACCGGACTTTTCAAAGCTGCAAATCCCTGAAAATTTACAAGCTCGTAATTCTCAACCCTCGTTCTCAATAACCCTTTCCCGAAACATTCTCCTTGAATACTTCGTTATTGTTTTTGATATTGCAAAATTAGTCTCCGGTCAACGGCTTTGAAACAATCGCGAAAAGTACTCGGTTCCGCCACCAGTAACTTTGTTTGAGTATGTCAATAGTATGGGTTAATCGACGATGTTTCGACTATTCCTTACGTTGTATACTCCGCTTTCGAATGCGCAAAGAATTTACGATTTCTAGTTCAGTTCTGATTCTAAGGAGCATCTTATGGACGGCATGCTTCAGTCGCAGAAAGCATACTCTACGTGACGTAACTTTAAATATATACATCGCCCGCAATGCATGGTAAGAAAGGAAATTATGTTTACTGACATAGGTTTGAAAGTCAAATGCTATTTAAGTTGTCAATTTCCAACTTGTACTTCCACTAAACTCAAGAATTGCTACCTAAAGTAGAACATTTGATGCTGACGTATTATTCAGGATTGCCGCAATCATATTGCTTTTTGCAGCACAACATTTTCTTAAATGTAACTTTGTAGAAGTTGTATAAAAACTTTTTCAATTGTTTTATTGATGACAGAAGCACGCGCTCTTTCTCTCTCTCCGTCCGTCTGTCTGGCCTCTCTTTCTCTCTCTCTCTCTCTCTCTCTCTCTCTCTCTCTCTCTCTCTCTCTCTCTCTCTTCTCTCTCTCTCTCTCTTCTCTCTCTCTCTCTCTCTCTCTCTCTCTCTCTCTCTCTCTCTCTCTCTCTCTCTCTCTCTCTCAGGATTCAACTCTATAGTTATCTTTTAATGAGGAATTGAATGAGCATCGCAAATAAAGTTATTGTTAATTCAGGTTTGGACGCAGGATTGAAAGTTCGAAGTCTCGAAATGCACAGAAATACATGAAAAAGTATAAAACATTCCATTTTACATTAACGTGTCACTACAGAGTGCATGTGATGGGAAACGAATACCATGATCTGTTCATTCAAGTTAATGTATTCATACGGTCCTGGCATAAATTGCCCGCTTTTCTGACATGGTCTCTATGCTGACGAAAAATTTTGGTTGTCCATTGAGGTTATCAATAGTTGAACTATGTCCCCTCGTTGTCCAAATCTGAATTATATTTCTGACAATATTGATGAATATCACTCATCCCTGCCTGTCCTGTATACAGTAGCTGTGAACGGAGCACCGTCTCTCTAACTTTGGAAAATACTGCTAACACTCTGGATCACTAAGCCAAAACCAAGCATGTCAAGTGAAGGCACTCGAACCTAGAATTATACAATATAAATATGATCTAGTACAAGGTTAAGCAGTGGCTGTTATATGAGAAAATTATCAGCCCGTCATGGGGAAAACTGTCAATAATAATTGCGAAGCGATCGGCACATCCAAAGTGTAGTACGTCTACACAGAAAATCGCACACGAGTTAGGCACTCTCAACACTCAATTACAAACAACTTGCTTTGATGTGCAAGGTTAACTCGGTACAAAATTTTCTGTCCATTTCTTACTAAACCTGAATACTTACGGGAGAGAGAGAGAGAGAGAGAGAGAGAGAGAGAGAGAGAGAGAGAGAGAGAGAGAGAGAGAGAGAGAGAGAGAGAGAGAGAGACTATTATTCAGTGTAGCAGTGATTTGTGGATGTCAGAACGAATACAAATCTCAAACAACGTTTCCTACTTTTCCGAAAACGGTAGGAATAAACTGGCTATTCCTTTTGAATTCGTCCAATATCACAAACGGGAATGTCAACTTTTTGTTAGGTGTGCAAATTGTGTTCCAATTTCAGACAAGAAAAATAGGCGCTTGTGCACTGACACTTCTCAGATTTCAGAACTAAAAATAGTTGCAAAGGTGTCATCGAGAGATCACCGGAAACCCTATTTTTGAACATTTCAGGAATGCTACTCGTTTGGAAATGAATAGTTGCACATCGCGACGAGGGCAACGACGAAGACTTGGCCCGTTCCAGGTTCCTTGGAGCCCGACCAGCGTGAGAAAGTTGTGGAAATTACTTCGACTAATTCAAAGCGTGTGCCATTCCTGACTGGCGAATGACGGCGATCTATTCCAGGGAAAGGAATCCGACCACCTGAGTTCATACATCATCGCGAGATGTGCCACAAACAAGACAACGTCATGACGTTTCCCACCGATCCCCATGAGGGCGCTTTGTTAAATCAAGAAAATAACGTTGTAGATGAAAACCAAACAAAAACAGGATCGCTTAATATGAATTGGCCACAATGTTAAGTGCATTAAAAGGGGTTGACTGTATAGTCTTACAGACATTATGGAATTCTATCTTAGATGCACTTATGGTTCGGTAGAGCTTGCTAATTCTGCTTATTTCCGCAGCAATTTCACATTTTTATGAGAAAACCTGAAATAATTGACAGCTGACATACAGTAGCTGTTCTGTATATGTCAGTTCTGGTTGACTTTGTTTCGACTGACAACTTCAATGATGCATTCATTTTTAACAAAATCAGACATCGCTATGAATAATTGGCTTGCGAGGATAGTCAGGGCAAAAACTGCTATTTCGCTAGAATTTTGTATAACAAGGCATAAACGCACTCATATACCCATGCAAATTCGGGAACACAAATAATATCTTACATGTGTATGAAATCGCGATCAAACAAATATTACGAGCAAGTTCATCATGTAAAAGTTAATTTTCACCTTATCGCTGTTTGTTTTACCATGTCTCATATTTGAGAGAGAAATGTAAAGATTCCAGAAAAAAAAACTAAATTTCCAACATTTCCAGATGCTCTCTCAAGCATTAAGTTCCGTGACAGTATTTTCTAGCAAACTAAATACCTCGAATAAATTACAAATATATGTTCGGGAAAAGTTGAAAATTACGCGATGTTTTGTGTAAAATGGTTATGATAGAGAATCTCAGGTCTAGCATTTGTTTTTTTGTTTTTTTTTAATTCAAAGGTTTATCGATATCCAGTTGTGCAAAAGGGGTTTATTCGAACTTTTTGTCGGTGACAGACAATGAAAGAGTATATTCATGGGCGTGCTCATTCCCCGGGATTGAAGGTCCCTGCACTTGTACTACACTACGCTGCAACAGCGGTGTAGTCTGTCGCCTGATGGCGCCCTACAAACCCCGCTCGAAAAGTTTACAGTAACCAAGCCCGGGATTACAAACATCACCCTGGTGATTGTGAATCGAACATTGTGTATATCCAACAAAGTGGTCTGAGGACAAACAAGTTAGGCCATCAGTTATTATGGCTTTTTTTGCTCCGGGTCAGGCTATCTGTGTTAGCTCAACTTAAAATAATGGAACGCCTATTATCTAGGATTCTACGGAATAGCGCTGATTGATATCATGTGATAGGTCCTCTTGACGTTCCGCCATCGCTAGGCGGCGATATTTGAAAAAATATTCAACACAGACTGCAGGCCACGCTGACAAAGAACGGACCTTCGCCAATGCCAAGCATTTAAAGAATGTTATCAGATATTTACACTCAGTACCCGCTATTGGAGTTCCTGTTTCAAATAGTCATCTGTAATTTGGGAAACTCAATTTCATATAATTTCAAATTAGTGACGTAGTGATTGATAATCACTTTGATTCCTCTATTTATTTACTATTAATATTTATTTGTTTGTTTGTTTGTTTGTTTTCCGCTTCACAGGCGAAAGTTAAGATATAGACAATGTCAAGAATTATCATGTCAGGAGTAGCTGGCTGATTTTGTCCAAACTGATACCAGTATCTGCAATTTATAAAGTTAAAACCTTGATTAAGTACTCTTCCAACCAGCTGTCTTGCCCCCTAAGAAAATTCCTGCCTAACTGTGACTTCAGAATCTCAGACATACTCCAGCTGAGAATGGAAAGCCAAACTTGCAGAAAACCAAAAAATTGAGAACATATTGCCAATTTAAAAGCCTATCAGAACCAGACAGATACTTATTGTCGCATTGTAGCTGGAATTGTATTCAATCGTTTGCTTGTTTTCGATAAACTACGATAGGAATACTTACTCTCATAAGAAATTAATGAACCGAATTTTTGTAAGTTTAATAATCTCATGAGTAAATCAGATTCAGAAATAATATTTGATACTTATCAATTTGTATTCAAAGCCTTCAAACCTTAATGAAGACTATTACTTCACAATTGTAAGATTTTTCTTTTTTGCATCCTACTTTCTTCTAATTATTGAACTTTACCCTGTAACCCCTTTCATAATTGGCCGGAGGCCTTGGAATGCAACAAGTGTGCACACAGAGTGCAGCAACCGTGCGTTATGGTGTTATTTTTTCATCCAACATTGATCGTATATATTACCATGCCCTTTCCATTGCGTTTTAATTGGTCGAGCTGAACCGTGTGACTGCCCGCAAATACACAGTAATGGTTTGTTTTCATGCCCGTGAATATGAATAATGTCGTAAACATAGTAACTTTACGGCTAAAACGAAAATCGTGATTTGTACAAAGATCATAATCAATCACAAAATAAAATGGAGCATTTGTTGGCCAAGTTTAGACGCTTTTAAAAAAAAATCTCCGGATTTGCAAAAGTTTTGCAGCGCGCACTACTCACTGACAGGTTCTGGGGCCCCGTTGTCGTTCGCAAGGGAAATTTTCGTAAATTTTGACGATTTTTCGGGGTTCGTTGATAATATAATTGAAATAACAGACTCCGCTCTGAACATTAACGTTTCTTTATGGGCGCGGGCTCAAGGAAAGCCAAATTAACGGGCTCGGCAAGCCTCGCCCGTTAATTTTTGGCTTTCCTCTCGCCCTTGCCCACAAATAAACGTTAATGGTCAGCGCGTCGCCTGTTATTTCTATAATATCTGCCGACAGTTTTTCTCAAGAAAGATATAATTTTCAACTTAATACTTAGGCCAACACAATACCCCAGGTGAAATCTTGTTTGAAGCTATAGGATTTTATATCTCGATTACTCAGAACAGTGGTTCCATGTCAAAGGTGACCCTAGAAATATTTTGAATATTAACATTTATGAGAAAGTAATGTTAGGCCGAACAAGAAATAAATGTGCTGTTCCGATAACCCGACCTACCCTATTTTTTACCTGCCGACCCTAAACTTTTTAGAGCTACGTAAACACGGAAGTAAAAAAACGAAAGTAAAAACCCGTAAAATCAGGCGTTCGTTACCTGGCATTTGATTTTTGCTTGAACGAGGATGTCTTTTATGTTTTTTTCCTTTTATATATGTACGATACATTTTTCTGGAAATGTTGTGGTCAGTATTTGACCGCCCTGAAACCCTGAAAAATAAAAAATATTTTGGAAAAAAATTCCTGCCGACCTACTTACCCTGTTTTTGAAAACCATGCTATCGGAACATCACAATGTATTTTATTTATTTTTTTGCCTTAGAACGTTAAAATTTTTGCGAACGTGTCGGAATTTGAATCATCATCTTTAGCAAAAAAAGCATTTTATTCAATCATCATATTTCAACAAATAATGCTGATGACATCGTCTAGTATTTTCTTTTATATATCCTGAGAGAAAATTTTACAGTAATTTTTCAAACCGAGTGCTTTACAGACTTTTTTCTCTTTTTTGCTTTGCTTTTTTCCGTTTTTTTTTTGTTTTGTTTGTATTTCACGAAATATATCTACTTGATTTAACATGATTTGATTCATGAAGGCTCGAAGTAGTAAAAAGGGGGAGTGGCAGTGACACACCGTGAAAATTTGTCCACAGTTTAGTTCCATAGTGTTTCACTTTCACGCGGAAGAGGGCGCAGTTTATCCTACCACATTGTGACATTTTGATTGGTGCGGTTTGCTATCAGCTGAATGAATGCCGTGCTTTGGACTTTTATTCTAATTTCTGAACGCGCGGTAAAATAGTGTTTGACCATGAGGTGCCTGCATCATGTGTATCACGATGAGTTACATAGTGTTAACGAATGCTTCATCAAACTTTTTTCAGGGCAGTGAAAGTCCCAAAGACGTGTTAATCCACAGTGTCACGTGAACAGTTGTACCAGATTGCTCTAACATGGTAAGAGTAGTCGACCAAAGAGAGACGTAATTGAATGAAAGAAGAACATGGTTTGTTGGGACGTGCGCTACTGGCTCACAATGTAGTATTACGAGTTATGAGATGTTGATAGTTTTGCTGTGATCCTTCTATAGTCATTTACGAGAAGAGTAGTGTAGTGTAGTGTAGTGTAGTGTAGTGTAGTGTAGTGTAGTGTGGTGTGGTGTGGTGTGGTGTGGTGTGGTGTGGTGTGGTGAGGTGTAGTGTAGTGTAGTGTAGTGTAGTGTAGTGTAGTGTAGTGTAGTGTAGTGTAGTGTAGTGCAGTGCAGTGCAGTGCAGTGCAGTGCACCGCACCGCAGTGCAGTGTAGTATAGTGTAGTGTAGTGCAGTGCAGTGCAGCGCAGCGCATTGTAGTGTATTGTAGTGCAGTGTAGTGTAGTGTAGTGTAGTGTAGTGTAGTGTAGTGTAGTGTAGTGTAGTGTAGTGTAGTGTAGTGTAGTGCATTGCAGTGCAGCGCAGCGCATTGTAGTGTAGTGTAGTGCAGTGTAGTGTAGTGTAGTGTAGTGCAGTGCAGCGCAGCGCATTGTAGTGTATTGTAGTGCAGTGTACTGTAGTGTAGTGTAGTGTAGTGTAGTGTAATGCATTGCAGTGCAGCGCAGCGCATTGTAGTGTAGTGTAGTGCAGTGCAGTGCAGTGCAGTGCAGCGCACCGCAGTGCAGTGTAGTGTAGTGTAGTGTAGTGTAGTGTAGTGTAGTGTAGTGTAGTGTAGTGTAGTGTAGTGTAGTGTAGTGTAGTGTAGTAATCTGTAGTGCTCGACGTTTAATAGTGAACTTGAGGAGATTAGCTTTGGTCGTACTAGAAAGGTGTGGAATCAGATGTTCTCCGAGGCCTGAGCTTTTGTAGACAAGTAATACAGTCTGTTTGTTAGTGTTAGTGGGTGTTATTGGATTTGCTTTTAAAAACGTTCGAGTTTTACGAACTGCACAAAAAACTGAGATCAATCAATCAATCAATCAAAAGCATTTATATAGCGCCAAACAGTCTATTGCGAGGCAATGTTCTAAAGGCGCTGAACAAGAACACAAAAACCAAAAAGCTCTCTCAAGAGATGCGATTTCAAGCCCTTTTTAAAGGTTATCGACGTATGCGACTGCTGAAGTTCCAACGGAAGGCTGTTCCACAAATTATGCTAGCGATGGTATCGGTGTCAGGCTTCTTGATGGCTGCACACGATTGCAACCGCAAAGTTTACAGTATGAATGAAGCACAGGCAAACCAGCTACGGATAACAATTGTCTGACAGGGAAAAATTGGTGAACTCCAGTTAACAATATTGAAAGTCATTTCTTCATTTTTCTTTTTCCCCAGGCTTGCGCAATGGACTTTGAACTCGATCAGAGCCAGCTAGTCTTAAGCGCAGAAAAGCTAACATAACCAAGAACAGGGGAGTCCTATACATCGGGCGATAAAACGACCACAGTGCCATGGGAAAAGTTTGGCCTCCAACAATTAACCACGGTAAAACGTGATCATGTTGTTTTGAGAGGACCGATTTTACGTGGCATCGAACCGTTAAGAGCGCTTCGCCACATTGTTTCCTTTCAAAATATCAAAGAGGGGTCACTGGCCGACGAGATTTTGAATGTGTGGCATTAAAAGTTATGATGTTAGAGTACGTCAAGACATAATCGTAATTGCTCAACGTTATAACTTGAGCTCACGTAATTATTAAAAAACATTACGAGCATGTCCTCTATTTCTCTTTGCGTGTTATTTCGGAAAATGCACCACGCCATGATGCAGAAATGGGTTTTGAACAGACAATAGGTAGACTGTAGAGGGATACAAAGTTTGTAACGACACATGAAAGTACTGTACGGGAGTTGACCCCCCCCCCCCCCGGTAAAGGGTCACAAAGGGTCACCGCTGTGATTTTTCAAGATTGCGATGGGGAAAAAACGAGAAACAAACACGGCTAAATTTGCATATAGATTAAGTTTGGAAATCGAAGATACTGATCGAGTAAAATTTTGCCGCCTTATCTTTTTTCGTTTATAGACAGAAATTGACGTCTGACCAGCCAAAATTCCAGAACTGCACCCTGAAACTCGGAAGGATTCACAAACAGTCCCGTGATTAACCTGATGTTGTAGAATTGCAAAGTGTTTTTTTTATTCTCTTATCACAGTCGAAATTCATACGAAGTTCCATTTTTATTGCAGGGGACAACTGATGACTCTCACTGTAACAGAAATGTTATTTTAAAAAATTAGAGACAAACGTCGATGAGCTATTAAATCCGTTCACAGTCAGCAAGTTGTTGTCCATTAAAGATTTAAGATTTCAAACGGACAGACAGGCCGAATCTTAGCGATAAGATCGATATCTTAGGAGCGATATTTTTTCTTTTGCTATTCGTATCGGCAGATTATCAACTTTTAAGAAAACCAGATCATAAGCTATCGTCGTGCAACGTACAAGAAGCAAAACATCATGCGAAATGAGAATTCCGACCCTCAAATTATTCTTTTTCCGAAGACTGACGGCCGTTTATGTACAGATTTTGATTTTGTCAGCCATGTTGACACATCTTTTTTCAACTTTTGACACGTTTCACAATGCCCAGGTGACTGATACACATTGATTGGCAAGACATTCTTCAGAAACTAAACTGCCCACACGGTTTCGATACTCATTCGTAACGCAAGGGCGAAGCGCCGTGTCCCTCAAAACCCACAGTATTGTTTGCACGTGTCAGCGTCGCTGTTTGCCATCTCGTCTTTGATATTTTGCACCTGTGTTGTGAAACACCTGTGATATATAATGACAGAGAAGTCAAGTTGACGGCTTTAATTCCTGTCAACTCCGAACGTTGAACAAGCCGAACCGGTTACCAGCCGAACCATAGCAACTCCTGACATTTGAATCGAAGTACAGATAGAAGGCAGACGACCAAAAAATGGACGTCGCTATTTACGCGCCAAAACAGAAGTGACTTGGTAGAGGGTAAACCGAGCAGTACATTCCGACATGCGGGCCAGTAGTAAGCGCGGCCAGGGAACAACTGCAATTCACTTTAAAGCAGAGTGGATATAAAGAGAGTTTTCATCGGCGATTTTTGAAATTTTTCACGAATGATTGCTTTCCCAGGGATACCTCACATCAAGGGGAGAACAGACTCACCATAACTCATTCTGTGACAATCGCAATCAGTTTGCACTCTAACCTTTAGACATCACATCTGCAAACTAGGGGATTAAAGTCTTACATGAAATCAGTTAGAAACATCCAAATCAGTGTTCCTTGGCGTTTTATCGGTAATTCAGAACCCTCTCCTCATCAGAATCCCCCCGAAAGCAATTCTTATCTTGAACGCACGAATCAAATATTAACCCTTTGAGTGCCGATTTTTTTTGCCACCAAAATTTGAGTGCTACATTTTACCAATTTTTATGAATTTTTCTGTATTTTTTGGTAATTTTGTACCAAATGGACGTAAAATTTCATTGGCTACAGTTTCTTATCAAAATTTTGGCAAAAATCTGAAAAAGGTTGACTAGAGTACATTTTGTAAGGGTGACAAAATTGACTTTGGCGCTCAAAGGTTAACGATAACTGTAACGTCGATGCATGCACTCTGCCGCCCGTCTAGTCGTCTGTTGCAACCTTTATTCTGTGAAGTCTTCATTTTATTTTGTAAATCATAATTTTTTGTATTTTTTAAAATTCTTTACAAACTTTATTCTTTGTATTTTCTATCATAATGATGTAATTCGACAGGCTGAATAATTGAAGGCGCCCACCCCAATGTCTAGTTCTCCCTCTAAGTGTTTAAAGTGCTCGACTGCACTTTATCAATCTTCTGTCTCAATTGAAATTATTATCAACTGAACAAACTTCCTAATAGATAAATCTGATAGTAAACTAGGGCTTTTTTTCAGACAGCCGTCTCGATATCGATGGTTCGATTTAGGCACGGTCACTCCCAAAAGTAGAGGGACGTGCAGTTTTGGTTGAGGGACCGTGGTGAAACGTTCTCAGAGGTTCCGGGGAAACAGTGATGTTTGAATTCCGTCCGCTTTTCCTTAAATAATTGACAGGCGGGAAAGTAAACGGTTCTTATCGTATCACAAAGCCCTCGAGAGCTCGCCTGTTGACCCTTCAATCCGCGAGCTCCATATTCTATTCATCTCGCGTCCACGATTCACACAACGGAGCCCGGGCCGCCCGTAAGTCTGTCGCATCGACGCGTGACTTAGCGAGCGCAAGGCAAGGGCAAGTCAGCCCAGTCGAGACAAGACCCCTAATCGTAACGTGTCTCGTGTATTTTTGTTGCGTTCGAAGAAAGTTTAGATCGGGGAAATCTTCAAGTTTTTTTGCTCGAGACGTGCGTCCAGTTGTTGACGATACTGGGGGGATTGGCCAGCAATCGGCCGAAGGTGTAAGAATGCACACACCCCACCACACTTGAGTAATTGTTCGTAAATATTGTTTTGTTTATTCTCTATCGACAATGTTTGCTCAGGTGTGCACCCAAAAGCCTGAAGTTACCGGCAAATAGATTGCGCGGAAACTATCGCAGGTGACAAACTATTTTTCTCGCCACTTGAAAAACAGAGTTTCACTTTTTCGCGAGGTCACATGCAATATATATATGATATAAAGCATTGATATTTCTAATAATCTTGAGTCCAATTATCAATTTAAACGTGAGGTTTCGGTGAAGCTTGTCTGAAAAAAAGTGGAACGTGGTATTGCGGTGTTTCTCAAAATGCCATAAACTCTTAAATGGCTAACATGTGTGGCTTCCCGATGCAAGCGTTTCGTCAACATTGCACGGGCTACAATTAGAAACTTCGATATTTTGCCACGCGCGTCGTCGATCTGTGAAATCTCAGAGGCTCTGTCTAGGATTTTCAGCGTTCAGGTCTGTTTTTTTCGCAAGCGGATAAGATCAAACATGTGCGCTTGAGAGTCCATTTTCAGGGCAGGTTACATGGGTGCTGATCGCTATTTTGACTCCTTTTTCAGGCCTGGCGCAGTTTCCGAGGTCGGAAAGAAATGTCCGTTTCTCTCAGGATAGCGCACCAGAATATATTGCCTTGATTGGAGAGATGTCGCGGCATTTTCAACACTTGGCCAGATTCATTATCAGGGTTTATTAATATCATCAAGTAGAAGGGATTAGCTTCAATGGTATGTCTAGCATTGTACAGGACTCTTATCTAACCGTGTACCGTTTCAAAAGTGTAAACATCGTCGGCGGAGATTGGCGGAGTCTATCAATATCTCAATGCGGCGGCAGACTCTTCAGCCTGCCAAGGAGGGGGGCCATTCAGGTTCCCTCCCTACTCGAATGGGGACCACGAGATGCATGCCCGAGGCATGAATTACGGATACGGTAATTAAGACATCAAGGCGTCCTCTTCAACCTCGTCTCTCCGTCGATAGGACCACCTCGTCATACCGTTGGCACCAAGGTAGGATGTTTATGAAGTTCAATTTTTTTCTCCTATCTCTCTAGTATTATTTACCAAAGCATTCACGTCGGCTGCATTGACTGGCCATGCCCATGCATTTACACTGGAATCGATGCCGGTGTTGTTCCGCGCTGGTTGTGTTTTTGCGCGCAGACAGGCACACAACTGTGCCTGTGTATCGCCACGGAGGTCCTGAAGAGAGACAGGTTTCGTTGGCGGCGAAATATGTTGTGATGTGTCATTGCCACATTAGTATTGTCCAACTCACCCGATTCCGTCGAGATACTGCCGTAAGCTTAGGTAACATTACGACTTTTCATTTTGTAAGTTCATCAGACGAGCTTTAAGTCATTTTTTGCAAAATAATTTAGGCTGAAAATTTGTAGTAAACTCCCATGCAGCTCGTCAGTAGACGCACAAGTCGGGTATCGCACTTATGAGGAAAATACAAAAACCAGCGACGAACTACAACTCAATGTCCAGGGTTTCCCCATACAATATATCAACATTGTTAACGTAGTCGAAGCGTGGTAAACCTGTCATGGTATGTAATTGAAAACGCTCAGAATCGCAAACCGCTGTTATCTTTTCCTTAAAATCTGTTAATGTTTGGTGAAAACTTGAAGACCGTTTCGTTTAAGTTCATTCAAGGAAGGACTTTGAGAAACCTTAAAACCCACGTTCAACAGTCTTCGACTTCAGGTGCAATGCTTCATGTGGTTGGGCACCTCGGTATTCAATATCGTTTCTAGTCCGCTAAGTGGAAAATATACAGAAATGAATCTAAAATGACGTCACGCAACACCAACGTTGTCTAATTTGAGTATTATATTCAAAAAAAGTGTAGTCTTTCATAGGGGAAATTTACCTTGCAAGCTTGGCCGTACATAGTCGTCCGCTGTTCCTCCTTCGAATCAATATCCATATTTTGTTTGGCAAACGCTATATTTAGCGTTGAAGAGTATACACAAGTATTTATGGGCACTTTTATGATGAAGGATGACGTCATTGCCATGGTAATAATAATTTTTCATTTTCTCATTCGTCACATCCTAATCAAGCACACTTACAAAAATACAGAGAAAAAAGAACAAAAATTAAAAGGTGGAAATATTAAAGGAGAGAAAGAAACATTTAAGACCCATTCGATCCGAATATTGATGAAATTTTACCCAAAGCAAGTCATGTTTACGAAATGACGTCGACATATGGATTGCAGCCACCTCGTGTTCGAGTAAAATATCATTGAATTGTTTCATCAGATGCATAAATTAGCGATGAGTCAGTACTTGACGCAGCCACTGGAAATGTTGCAATGGTATTAAGAAGATAAAATCATGCAATTATTATAATTCCTATTTTGTTACAAATTTACTAAATTTATTACAACATTAACATGCAAAATCAAATCTACTGAACGGTAAATCTGCATAGCAAATAAATAAATCACATATGTTACACTTAAAAAGTACCCACATGCCGTGAGATATTGCAAAAATGTTAATAAAATAATTTCATGGTGCATCCCATATTTTCAGATCTAACATGGCTTGAAAATTTAACCGCAATATCACTGACTGTGTGTAAATTATAAACGTATAACGTATTCCTCCATGAAGACAGACAGTATTTTAGTTGAATAACATGGAAGTGTTGCAAGTCTCTTTTTGGAAGGAAAGTAAAATTTGTTCACAAGTAGTGACTTTGCCGGGCCATGTCTACCGTCAACATGAAGCGTCATGTCTACATAACTGTAAGAAAGTAAAGCAAACGAAAAATGTACAAGAATTCTTCGAATAACAAAGTGACAACAAAATTGTGCCAATAGTGTAGTTTTAAAATGAGTTCAAGGCGCATGCTTTACCATCAAGTCTCACAAAATTTACGAATAAATTTAGTTGCATCATGATTTTAATCTCCTTTACTCCAAGGCTTATTACACAACTTAGCAGGGGTTGTTGCAAGTCTTTTTTAAAAGATAAATTTATTCCAACAAAAGTGGCAAATAAAACAAATCTACATAAATGTAAATGTTTTGAGAAAATAGTCATTTAACTAGAGAAGAGAAAGAAAATTACCTAAAAATCATATCATTAAATGAATGCGTTTAGGACCCATCCCTCTCCTTCAAGTCTACAAGGCTTGAAAACATTGCTATAAAATTTTGTGGGGTGTTGCAAGTCTGCGACAGAAGAAATTGTCACAGCGCCATCTATCAGCCTTCGGATCGCGTTCTTTCCTTTTCAATCATCACCTTCAACCTAACCTGTGTGGGCTGACCAGTTTTATAGCTGAATCTCTGAACTCTGAATTGCTTCACAACTATTTTACATCCACAAAATGTAGCTTCAGGGTCCTCTAAATAAAGCAAATGTCAATGGCATTTGAACTGCGGTGGGCTATCCATGCTAATTACGTGAAACGTCCCATGGCCAGTTCTGACGCGTTGGCGTAAACATTCAACAAACAAATACATCCAAAATATTTATTATTTTGGATATTCTCATCAAAATGTCACGCCTCGGGCTAAGGGAGCGTCACGGTAGAAGATTGCGCGTTCGTGCTTTTGATTTTATCGTAAATACAGGCGATGATATCATCAGCTTGGTTGATCGCCAATATCCCTACAGGGGCCTTCAGCACATCTTACTCAGATCAGGACTGTTCTCAATCAGTGTTTGTTCGTTGAATTTCGAAACCTAGTGTTTGACCGTACGCTAGATTGCCAGGAGAAACGTCGGGTAACGGACGCCGAGAGGTTTTAACAGCACAAACAAATAAACCATGTTCAAATGGGAATTTCTGCAAAAGTTAATATGTGATATCTGTCTGTCTGTGATGGGTTGATGATGGCTTTCCGACTTTCTCGAAGATAAAAACATCCTATTTGATGGTAATCTGATATTATGTCAGGATTTGATATCGAGTTTAGTTTTCGTAGCCTGGAAGCTTATAGTCTCCGAAAGCACACGCGATGTGAAATTGCGAAACAATGACGGTGCATATGATAACATAATCTACAAATATTAAGTTTAAGTGAGAACCGGTCTCTAATTGGTTTAGTCTGAGCAAACAGTCCTCTTCTGAACAAATCCTGACAACGTGGTCTGGCATTGAGCGTCCGATAGTGAAGTTTGCTTGGCCATGATGCCATGTGGTGTGTATGCTGAGACTAAAACGTCCCAATGTTACAACACAAACGTGTATTCTTTGATGTAGAATTGGCGCTTTGTTAACTTATTCATTTCAGAGTCCTATGTCCAAATCATAAGAAACAAGTCGGTGTCAAAAACACATTTGTGATGTTTCGAACCCCGAATTTTCCTTCCATGAAGTTGCTTCCACATGCAACCCAATTCTCCGATAGATTTATCTTCTTCCAGACTTAGACACTCGATTGTCCACTAGTTTTCTGCTGTCGACGATTTTCTAACTATTTTTGTGAATTTGGGAGTTTAGACCCCGTTGTTACAGAACAAGTTTTCATCCCTAGTTATCATTTTGTTTCTTACTATATAATATGGTCTGATACTTACCAAGGATGTAACATTAAGAGAATCTTAATGCTTTAGGAAAGAGTAACCCATAAACCAACTGCGCAATTTCTATAAGCAGAAAATGAAACTTCTTCGCTTCTTAAATATTCTAAACGTATGGAATTTTCTCACTATGCCCTTTCTTGTTTGTGTGTGTATATATATATATATATATATATATATATATATATATATATATATATATATATATATATATAAATTTGTGTGTGTATTTGTGTTAAAATGTTGTCAATGGCTTTTGACTCGCTTTGAAACTGTTCGAAAATACGGTATGGCCTTTCATCGTATTGTTTCTGTCACAACCGGAACTTCGGGGTTTTTTGGAGTCAGTGATTAAAACTAAAATGGAAATTTTGAGTAATGGGCTTCCCAAATCAGAACCGTTTAAGTACAAAATTTCGTTGAGCAATAGAGCAAAAGTTCAAAAGTATCATTTTCGATGTCGCTATTTCCGTAAATTGAAATATATTAATCAGTAATGGAAGATAGGGAAATCCGCCAATGGTGGCGGATATCCCGGTCTCGTTGAACATGTTCGACAATACGCGGGAAGATTATGCTGACATATTCCATTTTCCTAGCCACAAGTTTGATACTAACATTTAAACTGATCCCTGACATTTGAACCTGCATCGATCAATGAAGAAGCAAGAAAAATGAAACTTTGAAAATCTTGTCAATTTACCAAAATGAACGTGCTTTTATCGGATATTTAATATGTCATTGACAATTTCTGGTAATGCGTAATGTTGGCTAGTATTTGGGGAATGAAAGCGGACGGACGGGGAGTTCTATTCTCTGTCGACCGCCGAATTATGTTTGCGTTGAGTGTTCTTCTTGAATGTTGAATCAACAAATGACTGTTTACTCGAGAACGTGTGAAACAGTGATTAAGAAGGACAGTAGGTGTGACTTTTGTTGATATTTCAATTACTCCAGTTTTAGAGAAATATAAATTTTCCTTTATACTTATGATACATTGAAATACAAAGCATGTTGTTTGAGAACATAACGTATTGTGTATAACATGCCACATTATCAGTGTAAAATTCAATTGTTTTGAGGACTACAATGCAGATTTCATCGGTAACTCTGAACAGTTCACACCAGTTCTTACAAGACGACTTCACAGTGTCTAAGAATTCGACATGATATGAATTTGGAAGCAGAACAAGAACCTGTAACTTTCAAATAGAACTAAAATACAAAAAAAATGTATTAGATTTAAAAGTGAATGGAGCATTTAACCGAGGAAATTCATGTCAACAACACCGACAAGAATGTACAAGCTGTACAATGTTGTTAGACTTGTGGTTTTCTTCAAATTTAGAACACAGATACTGCAAAGTAGAATGGTTTTCTTGATATAGAAAGTATCATGAATTTTCAGGACGCATTTCACTTCCCCATTTGTCATAACCTATCGATGTTCCTGTTCCAAAAGTTGAAACTAATTATCTGCATATGCAATCTAACCTTTTGTCAAGTTTTGATTAATTTTTTAAACATTTTCTCTTTGTTTTCGAACATATTTTAAGATTTTAAAATAAGAATGAAACTTCGCAGACGTTTTGGTTTGGAAAATTTCACAGCTTACACAGAGAGGTTTCAAGACCACGGCCAAAAAAGACATTATCTATAATATACCGCATTCAAAATTCTATAAGTGTGGTATATTTTAAGTTGTCTTGAGATCGATAAAAAACTCTTTTTCGTCCGCTTCAAAAATTTTGACAAACGGGAGAGTGGATCCTGACAAAACTTTTCACCGTGAGCTCCCAAATTGGGAAGATGTTTCTTATAATCGTAGTCTGCGACAAGAGATAAAATCTCTGAGTCATTTTAGGTCTGCAAATCTTTGGTTTAATCCAATATAACTTGAAAATATCAAAGATAGACACATAAGGAAAAATCTGTTCCTGGTTGACTGTTCCTTTGGTAGATCTAGCGGCTATTGGGAAGAAAATAATATAGATTTAGATGAAGGAATTTCGTCGCAAAATTGAATGAAAACAAACAGTAAGACATCGAACAGCGAACGAAATGATATTATTGTTTTGCTATTGTTGAGCAGTGGTTATACACACGAAAAATATAAAGGGACTGTCAAATTAACCCACTTAATATTGAAGGATTTTAAGGTTATGGTATGGTCCTTGAATCACCACCAGTGAGTATTGACGTGTGCTTTGATTGTCCACGCAACCAATACATCGCTTTGCGGCCATTGAGTCAGAGACTGCGTTGTACAGCGAACGATCGCAGTATGTCAGTTTCGATAAATTACTATCTGTGGCAGCAACTAACCTCTGTGTTAAAAGCTTCTCCTTGCCAGGACCAACGCCCTTCGCAGTTAACTCGGTCGTCTCGCTGCTAGATCGTCGATGACTGAGATCCCCATTTATAGCTCCCGTGAAACGGAAGTGAGAGCGTAGGCACTGTTCCTTGTGCTCCCGTGTTCATGTAAGGAGTTCCTGTGATGTCACGCCGACGTCTTTGTACATGGGCGTGTCTTTACCTTATACTAAGGTGACTAAAGCACCGCCCAACAGATTTAAGATGAGCGGTTTGACTTTGGTTTGCAATAGCAGTACGATAATATTAAGCAGTGGACTTTTCGACGAGTTTGGTCAACAATTTATGGTAACATACAGTATTTCTGAAATGCGCATACGAAATTGATCATACATATCTATGACTATTTTTTCCAACTGGAGATATAACGATATCTTAAAAGAATTCGATCAAACACATCAGAAGCTCTGAGGACACCGGAAAAGCCCTTTTTAGGACTTGAATCTTATGATTTTTATGCGACTCGCATAATGGGGAGAATATTTAAATTAGCTAGCTTCAAACAGTCAAGTTGCAAGTACAGTGTATTGTTCAGCCATGAACGGCTTATTAAACTGCGTGCGAGTACTAGATACTGTGACGTGTTATTTTTAGAACAAAATAACGCGTTATATTGCACCATACTTTACACGGCACAGTGTAGTACGAGGTTCAAAAATAACAATCATCGCTTGAAAAACAACCTCACAGGAGACAACAAGTAATCCGTAAAGATGAACAGATTATGAATATCAATGTTCAGGGATTATTTTTTTAAGCAAAATTTACAATAGCCAGCAACAGTTGGGGTACGAATCTCGAATGGCAACGAATTCCGTGGGAAAGACACACAAATGAAAAGGGCTTCCTGGCGTTAAATCTCTCCAAATCCTTTCCCTGCCGTTGAGCCAAACAGAGATTTACGCCTAATCGAAGAATATACAACACAATTGCTCGACTTTAATAATGAGGAGCTGGGCGCTGTATCACTTGTGACGGCAGTGAAAAGAAACTTTAATTGAATTTTTTTATTCAATACGAGTTTCAAATGGGTCCCGAAGGCAATCATGTAGTGCGGATTTAAAGTATTCAAGATTGGGTATGCGACTGACGGGGCGCGCTGCGATCGTGACCAGAACGAAAAGACACGGACAAGTCTTGAGTAATAAATGTGACACGTCTAGCTGGAAATTCATTAAATGAATGGATCAAGTTCTAAGTAACGGAATCAGCCCGCTTTTTTCGGCAAACCATGCCGCCCTGCGTGGGCCAGCAAAAATTTTGGGATCAGCAGGTTTGGATGTCAGCCAGCTGCGAATATCATACACCAACGCCAGTGTCGAATGTCGACGTGACATTGTTATGAGTCGCATAGTTTGGCATACCTTGCGCATGGATTTGTCAAAGACCAAAGCCACGGCCATGGGGGCAACTAATTCATGCAGTGATACGATCCAACACGGCTGCTGGAAAGACACTTTCCCTTAATTTGTAGAGTATGCCAGAGCTTAAGTAATTCAATTTCGCACGGGGACAACTGTCGTGAAAGTTTGAGATTATTGAGTGATTTTGTGGTGTTTTCATAAGCTGCATATTTTGCGTGCTATAGCTTGATGTTTAAATAGGATCCTAAACTTGCTTGACATCACAGTGCGAACGTCATCGAAAACCAGGATTTGTTTCTACGCATGACATTGGAAAATTAGCCAATGACGTTCATGTTTATTGTAACTTTGATACAATGTTCTGTGTTGCCTTTCCCGCCGTTTTGGGAAATGAAAGCGAGGCTTTCCACGTTTGGCTCTTCGAATTTCCATGTAACGTGAGGAGTTCAGGATCCTCTCTCCAGTGTTTTCAATAAATAGTTACGTGTTTATTGTTAACTATTCCGAGTCCAGCTGTCTTCTCAGTGACGTCCGATATTAAAGAACCTCCCCCCACATTTTTTGGTGCCGAGACCAGGATATCGCGATGTCGACCGACGCTGGACCTTCAAGTTCTAAAGATGCTCTCCCTGAACTCAAGAAACGAAGAACGGTTTGCCGATCACTTAACTCCTAAGGTGTTCAACAAAGCTGAGGGCCGAAATCCATCAATACAACACGGAGCTGACAAGTCAAAAAGCTACTGTTACGTGCAGAGAAAACGAACAAAAGGGTGAACTCAGCAGTTTCCGTTAAAACAAATTTATTACGAAAACAAAACTAATTGCTAAGTTAGGGACAGAGTACAAGCTTTAAAAGTGTACAGACTACTTATCTCAGCTGGGACGGCAAAGCTCCAGTCTCAGAGTTGTAACAGTCAGTTGGATGAATGAACAGTCCTTTGGCTTGCAGGCTTGAAGCTGCACAAAGACCACAGTATAAATCCAGCGTTGACAGTGAAGGTCTTGAAAAGTCTTGAGAATGACTACTGCTGGAGTTTAGTAACACACAAGAGACACGATCCCAAAAGTCTGACTGGAAGCTGAGCACGTCCCTTTTATAAAGGCATATAAGAACAATCTAGAACTTTTATTGACATGCTAATTACTGTTCTAAATTATCTCCCTTACACAACTAATCAACTTTCCAGAACATTCCAAACATGACTAATTGAATTCAAGGTTGTTAGGTCATCAAGGGCAGTGACCTTGAGAATGTTCTAGACTAATTGAACTCAGGTCATGATGAGTGTGGGGGAAATGACCTACATAACACACCCCCTCTTCAAAAAAGAAAATTTTTCAAAGAAAAATCTTTCTTTTGGAAATGTTATCTTTTAAAAGATTTAAGTACTCGAATTTTTTTTTTTTTTTTTTTCTAAAGTAAAACTTCTTGAAAGTGAACAACAATAAACTCTAAATACGAGAAAGACAGTCTGCAATTAAATTGTCTCTGCCTTGATATGTCTAATATCAAGATTAAACTCCTGTAACATTAAACTCCATCTTAGCAATCTCTGATTTTTGCCTTTAAATTTCTGCAGAAAAACAAGAGGGTTGTGATCAATATAAACCACTATTGGCTGATTTGAAGAAGTAACATAAACTTCAAAATGCTGTAAAGCTAATATCAAAGATAAACACTCTTTTTCGATTGTAGAGTAGTTTCTCTGGGATTTGTTAAATTTGCGTGAAAAATAGCAAACAGGATGATCTATACCATGACTATCCTCTTGCAATAAAACAGCACCAGCAGCCGTATCACTAGCATCCACAGCTAATTTGAATGGCAAAGTGAAATCTGGTGCAGACAACACTGGGGCACTTTGCAGTATGGCTTTAAGTGTATCAAATGCCTGTTGGCATTGCTCTGACCAAACAAACTTTACTTTCTTTTTAAGTAAGTTAGTCAAAGGCTCAGTAATTGTGGAGAAATTTGGACAGAATTTTCTGTAGTAACCAGCCATACCGAGAAAGCGCATCAGTTGTCGTTTGCAGTTTGGTATGGGAAAACTTGAAATGGCACTGATTTTGGCATCAACAGGTTTTACCTCACCCTGTCCTACAGTATGTCCGAGGTAAGTTACCCTCGCCCAACCAAACTCAGATTTGGCAAGGTTGACAGTCAACATTGCTTTGCTCAGTCTCTCAAAGAACTTCCGCATGAGCTTGATGTGTTCCTCCCAGGTGTCACTATACAGGACGACGTCGTCAACGTAGGCTGCACACCCGTCTAGCCCGGATATGACGTCGTTGATCATCCGTTGGAACGTTGCCGGAGAGTTCTTCATTCCGAATGGCATCACCTTGTACTGGAACAATCCGTCTGGTGTAACAAAGGCGGATATTTCACGAGCACGATCCGTCAGAGGGACTTGCCAAAATCCCTTCAGTAGGTCAAATTTCGTCACATACTTGGCTTTTCCCACTCGGTCGATGCAGTCATCAATCCTCGGGATTGGGAAAGTGTCTGTCTTTGTTAAAGTGTTGACCTTCCTAAAGTCCGTGCACATACGATAACTGTGATCTGATTTGGGAACAAGTATGCACGGCGAACTCCAGTTACTTTTACTGGGTTCAATAAAGTCATTGTCCAGCAGGTATTTGACTTCTTCCTGGAGATATTTCGCTTTTGTTGGATTCAGTCTGTATGGATGTTGTTTTACAGGCTTACTGTCCCCAACATCAACGTCGTGATAGATGACGTTTGTCCTCGTTGGAACATCTTGAAACAGGTGTTTATATTCGTGGAGCAGTTCTTTCACCTGTTGTTGTTGTTCTGGCTGGAGGTGTGCCAACTTTGTAGACTCCAGCTTCTCCAGGATTTCTGAGTTTTGAAGCTTGACCGAGCCCAGCTTTGAGTTTAGAGTATTTTCACTCAAGTCAGTTCAGTATCACTATCTTCATAATGGTTTGAACTGACTGCACTGACAGGCTGAGTTATAGTAGGATTATCCCTATCCAAATATGGCTTAAGCATATTTATGTGACATAGCTGTTTTTGTTTTCGCCTGTCAGGTGTTATTATGATGTAATTTAAATCACTCAATTTCTTATCAATTAGGTATGGCCCAAAGTAACGAGCATGGAGTGGTTTGCCAGGAATGGAAGTAGAACAAGAACTTTTTGACCTGGTTCAAACTTCCGTTTTGAGGTGCTTTATCATATTTGGTTTTCATTGACTGCTGAGATGACTCAAGATTTACTCTGGCTAATTCACATGCTTTAGAGAGTTTTGTACGAAAATCTGACACATATTGCAAAATATTCAGACAATCATCATCGTCTGATAGGAATTTCTCTTTAACGAGCTTAAGTGGGCCACGGACTGTATGTCCAAATACAAGCTCAAATGGGCTAAAACCAAGAGACTCTTGAATTGACTCTCTAACAGCAAAGAGCAGAAAATGAATTCCTTCATCCCACTGCTTCTCTGTGTCAAAACAGTAGGTCCTAATCA
Source organism: Ptychodera flava (assembly GCF_041260155.1). Taxonomy (NCBI): domain Eukaryota; kingdom Metazoa; phylum Hemichordata; class Enteropneusta; family Ptychoderidae; genus Ptychodera; species Ptychodera flava. Next base: position 36,125,742 of record NC_091936.1, read on the forward strand.
TGTTTTTCAAAGTTTGATGAAATCGCTCAAGAGCACCCTGACTTTCTGGATGATAGGCGGATGACCTATACTGTTTAATGCCTAGCTGATCCATTACTTGTTGAAAAATACCAGACATAAAGTTGGAGCCTTGATCGGACTGGACACATTTAGGGAGGCCAAATAAAGTGAAAAATTTGACTAAAGCTCTCACTATAGTCTTTGTCTTTATATTTCTCAGTGGTATGGCTTCTGGGAACCGGGTTTGATGTACACATAATTGTCAACATATACTCATTTCCTGATCTTGTTTTTGGTAGGGGCCCAACACAGTCTATTAGTATCCTACTAAATGGTTCTTGAAATGCAGGAATTGGCTGTAAAGGGGCCTTTGGAATGGTCTGATTTGGCTTTCCTACCATTTGACATGTGTGACAAGTTTTACAGAAATGTGCTACATCCTGCCTGAGATTAGGCCAATAAAAGTGACTGAGAATTTTGTGATAAGTTTCCTTACTCCTAAGTGACCAGCCCAGGGGGTTTCATGGCCAGGCGCAATATTTCAGCACGGTAGGGCTTTGGAACCACAATTTGATGTTTTATAGCCCAATCGTCATCAACCAAAACATCTGGAGGTCTCCATTTACGCATGAGAATACCAGATTTTGTATAATAGGAAACAGAGCTATCTGAAGTTTTACCTTCATCATCTACCCTGTCAAACAAAGACAAAATATCTGGGTCTTTGTGTTGTTCTGCAATGAGATTTGATCTAGAAAATGTCTGACTTTGGTCAGCAGAAGTTTTACTGGAAGTTTCAAATCCACGAGGGATAACGGAATGATCCGTGTCAAACACCTGACTGAGAAAGGTGTCATTTAAGTCAACATCTGTGACATTATTTTTGAGAGTATTTTGATTCTCAGAAGTTTTCTTTGACATGGCTCGAGTAATGGCACATGAAGGAAATAAATCGGGTATCTCTTGTTCAATTGGCTCTGGATCCTGATCTAAACTAGGATTATCAGTCACAAGTGGATTAGTAATGACCTTGTCCCCAGCAAGGTCGTTTCAAGAAGAAGGTGAATCCCTTCAAAAGGCAAAAAAGGCCTAATACCTAAAGCCACAGGTCCAGAAACAAAGTCCGAAGACAAATAGACATTATGGAGAGGAACAGGAATGTAGTCATTACAATCTACCCCCTTAATAAGAACTTTAGAACCTGAAAATGACTTTTCAGAAAACGGCAGGGTATCTGCCAACAAAAGAGACTGGGAAGCCCCGGTATCTCTTAGAATTTTGACAGGGGTAGCAGAAGAGAAATCACTAGAAAGTGATATAAAACCATTATGAATAAATGGCTCGAAAATACCCATAATGCTATCTTGAGAAGAATTGACCTTGACCTCATTAATTGGGGATAAGAGGGGTTTAACCTCAGAAAATGTGTTGCACACATTATTAGACTCTAATCGAGTTGATGAAGAAATAAAGCGGTGGGCTTAGATCCACTTTGACCACTTTGACCTTCACGTTTTCTTTTCAATTTGAAACACTCTGACATTAAATGGCCGTCTTTCTTACAATAATTACAAGAAAGTGTACCGAACTGTTTGTCAGAAGGAGATTGAGACTTGGGATTTGATGATGTGGGAGTGTACGTGAACTCTGTGAACTGTTGTCATTTGATTTCCTACTCTCCTTTGAAAAATTCTTGGATGAAAAGGAGGAGTTAAATTTACCTGCATTGTTTCTGTATGAAAAGGACTGGGATGGTTTGCTGAGAAATGAAGATTTGTGGGTCAATGAATAATCATCGGCCAAACGTGCAGCAACCTCCAATGTATCTGCCTTTTGTTCATTGATAAACGTCTTGATGTCACTCCGAATGCACCTCTTAAATTCCTCAATCAAAACAAGTTGTCGTAATTTGTCATAATTCTGACTGACCTTTTCAGAAGAACACCAACGATCAAACAGTTGTTCTTTTGTTCGAGCAAATTCAACATAAGTTTGATCTTTTACCTTCTCACAATCCCTAAATTTCTGACGGTAAGCTTCAGGCACCAATTCCATAGCCCTTGAGAATTAATTCCTTCACAGAATCATAATCTGAAGCCTGCTCTACTGACAACTGAATGTAAATTTCTCTGGCTTTACCCACCAAAGCACTCTGCAAAAGCATAGACCAGGACTCCTTAGGCCAATCCAGACTCTGAGCAATTTTCTCAAAATGAAGGAATATTTATCAACATCCTTTTCTTGGAAAGGGGGAACTAACCTGAAATGCTTAGTGATGTCAAAACCGTGTGAAGGGAAGGATTTTCCTGACTGTCCAAGCTCTAAACGTTTCATTTCTAATCTTTCCTGCCTATCTCTTCTCTCTCTGTCTTTCTTCCATTTCTAACTGCATTTGTATTTTTTTCTTTTCTAATGCCTGTCTCTCTTTTTCCATTTGTAATTCTAGTTTCTTGATCTCCAAATTTGTCTGCAATTCTAATTCTATTTTCTGAGTTCAGAGGTAGACTCGGGCTCATAATCTTTCAGGGTGGATTCCTCAAATTGGCCTAAATCAACTAGATGTTTGGCAATACGGTACTGTATTTCCCTCTTGCGCATAGATCTTTTGACTTCTACTTTAAGGAAATTGGCCAGTGCAATGAGGTCGTCTTTTCTGAGGGATTCAAATGTGTCCTGATCAAGGTCATCCATTTCCTCTGGTTTAAATTCCGCCATGATTAAATTTCGCTGAGTTCAAAGTATACAGTAGTTTTGAAAAGGCTGTCAAAATGTTGTCAAACGGCTCAAAATATTCGTAATCCCGGACGAGCCCCCAATTGTTACGTGCAGAGAAAACGAACAAAAGGGTGAACTCAGCAGTTTCCGTTTAAACAAAATTTATTACGAAAACAAAACTAATTGCTAAGTTAGGGACAGAGTACAAGCTTTAAAAGTGTACAGACTACTTATCTCAGCTGGGACGGCAAAGCTCCAGTCTCAGAGTTGTAACAGTCAGTTGGATGAATGAACAGTCCTTTGGCTTGCAGGCTTGAAGCTGCACAAAGACCACAGTATAAATCCAGCGTTGACAGTGAAGGTCTTGAAAAGTCTTGAGAATGACTACTGCTGGAGTTTAGTAACACACAAGAGACACGATCCCAAAGTCTGACTGGAAGCTGAGCACGTCCCTTTTATAAAGGCATATAAGAACAATCTAGAACTTTTATTGACATGCTAATTACTGTTCTAAAATTATCTCCCTTACACAACTAATCAACTTTCCAGAACATTCCAAACATGACTAATTGAATTCAAGGTTGTTAGGTCATCAAGGGCAGTGACCTTGAGAATGTTCTAGACTAATTGAACTCAGGTCATGATGAGTGTGGGGGAAATGACCTACATAACACTACTCTGCTATCAAAGCACCTACAAGCTCGTCCAAGTCAGGTATGAACGACTTACAGCTATCGATGAACTCATATTGAACAATACTCCTAACCCAGAAACCGACAAAGATATCGAGGACTCTGGCGATTACGAAATAGCAATATCGGAAAGAAAAGAGTTGATCGGCCAATTCATCGAATCCCACGACCCCGCCATGCTACGAAGAGCCGCTGCAGAAAGTAACACTGCTAATCCTACTACTGTATCTACACCAGTCATCTCTCAACGAAAAACGATCCAACTACCTAAACTCGAGCTTCAAACATTTGCAGGAAATACTCTGAAATGGATGAGTTTCATCGACACATTTAACGCCTCAATTCACGATGATAAGTCACTTTCAAATATTCAGAAGTTCACATATCTACGAAGTCTTTTGACAGATGAAGCAGCGCGTACAATTGAAGGACTTGATCTCACCGACGCAAACTATACCAACGCTATGACACTTCTCAAGGAAAGATATGGCCAACCCCAAACGATTATCAGCGCTCACATGAAATCTCTGTGGGAACTGCCCACTCCAACGGCAGATGTATCAAGTCTGCGCCATTTCTACGATACGCTTGAATCCCATGTACGCGGTCTACACGCTCTGGGAGAAAACGAAGCATCCTATGGTAAACTACTAATACCCATGATATTGGAGAAACTGCCGTCAGAAATACAACGAATACTTGCAAGAACACGCGGAGATGATGCCTGGGATCTACCAGCCCTCCGAAAAGCCATCTTGTGCGAAATAAAAGTCAGATCTGTTGGTAACAATAACACTGATAATGACAATGATATGCCGCACCAACCTGCAACCATCGCCACTTTTCACTCTAATTCTACGACTAAAGGACAGAGACCTGTACGCACACCTAGACAACGCCCGTGTCTTTACTGCAGTGGATCCCATCCACCAACTGACTGTACAGTTGTATCAGATGCGAAGTCCCGCATGGAGATCGTACGCCGAAATAAACTTTGCTATAACTGTCTGGGAAAACATACTGTCGGACACTGTGCTTCAAAATTCTCATGCAGACTGTGTAAACGTAGACATCACACTTCGCTACATCAAAGTGAATTTGTTCCTCGCCATAAATCAAGTAACCATAACGAAAATGGATCAACTCGCAGCAAGGACAACCGTCAAACTGAACGAAAAACTCAAACTGATAGCGGAAGCCAAACTTCAAAGTTTATTAATGAAAATACTCAGGTACATTTCTCGTCAGGCAGTTGTACTCCGACAGGTCCAGTATTGTTAAAAACCGCCAAGATACCAGTCTCATCAGACAATGGAAATGTTGTGATAGCTACCGTACTATTAGACGAAGGGGCGAACCGTACATTTGTTACTGAGAGTTTTGCCGATCGCGTTCGCGCCAATATCACGCGTACAGAAACTGTCGATCTTGCCGCCTTCGGAAATAAGCATACACGTGTCCACTCTATGAAAAAAGGAACTTTCGATCTTCACACTCTCTCTGGTGATAAAGCTGAAATTGAAGCACTTTTGATTCCTGAAATTTCTACGGGCCTAAAGAATCACGTTGACTCTCATTTGCTTACATTGCCTTATTTGAAGGGCCTCCGTCTAGCACACCCTGTCTCAAATGATGCATGCTACGATATTGATATTCTCATCGGCGCGGACTACTACTGGAGTTTCGTTGGCAACGAAATTATCCGCGGACAGGGACCCACTGCCGTTGATTCGCCGTTTGGATACTTACTTTCTGGCCCAAAACAGAATGGTAAATCTACTGCTGCCGCAAATGTTTTGCACGTCATGATTGACACTCTGAGTGACAATGCGATAACTACATACTGGGACTTGGAGTCTATTGGAATAAAGGATGACACGACACAATGCAACACGACGCTCTCAAGAGAAGCAGAATTCGAGTCCTACAGAGATACTCATCTCCGCCGTGAGAACAACCACTTCGTCTAACTTTCATGTTGCTAATAATAGAACGCGCGCGATGATACGCCGTCTACCAGCTGACATTGTGAACATTTACCACAAAGTAATCACTGACCAAGAGAAACAAGGTTTTATTGAACGCGTCGAAAACGACAACACGGAATTTGGTCACTACTTGCCTCACAGACATGTCAAGAAAGACTCTACAACCACGCCCATTCGAATAGTGTACGATTGCAGTTGCAAAGGCAATAACACCTCTCCAAGTTTGAATGACTGCTTAATGACGGGACCGCCGTTACTGAATGATTTAACTTCAATTCTACTGCGTTTCAGAGCAAATCCGATCGCACTAACCAGCGACATCGAGAAGGCGTTCCTTCAAATACGGCTTGAGCCCTACGAGAGAAAGTTCACAAAGTTCTTGTGGCTTTCAGACCCGAATGATATCGACAGCGAATTCGTTACATATCAATTCAAGTCTGTATTGTTCGGAGCGGTCTGCAGCCCTTTCATACTCAACGCTGTCATTAAAACACAGATGGAAGCTGATCCCGAAAATCAGACAGCAGCGGACTTGAAACAAGACATTTATGTTGATGATGTCATTAGTGGACGCCCTACTGAATCTGAAGCCGTTCAATATTACGAAGAAGCCAACAAACTGATGGACTCTAGTGGTTTCAACTTACGCTCCTGGTCATCAAATAGTGACGCTGTTCGTAAACTCGCTGAGAAAGATAACAAATTAAAGTCAACGCCATGCGTCGGTACTCTCGGTATGCAATGGGACTCTGAGAAGGACACGCTCACGTACAAAGACATCAACAATACGTCACCAGACCTGTTGACTACTAAAAGAGAAGTTGTCAGTCATACTGCGTCGTTGTATGACCCGTTGGGATTATTATCGCCAGTACATGTCAAAGCGAAACTACTCATTCAGGACATTTGGAAGTCAGACATACACTGGGATGAACCTCTGAACGAAACTATGTCAAAAGCCTGGTACTCAATCGCCGACGACATCAACCAGAGCACCCGTACTACAATCAACCGTCAATATTTTGATGGAAAGACTGACAACGTCGATGATAACAATTGCGAGCTACACGTCTTCGCTGACGCTTCGAAGAAAGCCTACGGAGCCGTCGTTTACCTCAAGAAAAACGACAAAACAGCAATTGTTATGGCTAAAACACGTGTGGCACCAATCAACAACAAAACTTTAACTTTGCCCAAATTAGAGCTCATGGCAGCTGTTGTCGCCACTCGACTGAGTAAGTTTGTACACAACGCATTATCATCGAAGTACAACTTCACAGAGCGCGTGCTTTGGTCCGATTCACAGATCGTCCTACGATGGATAAACAGCAAGAAAAGGCTGCCTGTCTTCACGGCAAACAGAGTGAAGGAAATAAATAATTTCCAACACACCTACAAATACTGTCCTACAGCATACAACCCGGCTGACCTTCTCACTCGCGGAATTACTGCACGAGAGTTGAGTAATTCTACACTCTGGTGGAATGGACCAGTATGGCTATCGGACAGAGACAATTGGCCAAACTGTGAACTGTTCGACACTCCATCGTGCGAAGAACAAAGTAACACAAGCTCGGATGCCATGACAACCAAAGTTGAAGAGACTTCAGAACTCAACCTAGACGAAACCTCTACTTATCACGTGGCTAGTCTCACACCTGCGGACATTCGCTCTACTCTACCTGTTGTCAAGGATTATGACATGATTCATCAGGACATCGCGGACACTGAATTTACACGTGACAATCCATTGATAATGTCGCCACCTGAAGTTGTCGCTCAAATTGAAATTCCCGTCGGAATTCAACACGCTATAGACCCATCGAACTACAGTTCTCTGAACAAAGTTTTGCGAGTTACTGCGCTTGTTCGTCGTTTTGTGACAATATTGAAACACAAAGACAATGTACCGCGTGGACAAGTAACAGCAGATGAGATAAATCAGGCCGAAACTGAGTGGATCAAGCAAATTCAGAATGACCGTTTTGACGACACCATAACTTCACTTCGCGGAAACAACAGAAAGTATGGACCATTGGTGAAACAACTCAAACTGTTCCTTGATGACGATGGAATTCTTCGCTGCGGGGGACGAATACATAACGCACCGATTGAATTTTCTACCAAGTTCCCCATCCTACTGCCTAATGGCCATCCTTTCACTAATTTGATCATTCGGCATGATCACGTTCGACTCAAACACAGTGGTGCCCAAACGATCATCACGTCACTCCGTCAGCGTTATTGGATACCACAAATACGGCGTGCAGTGAACTCTATCATACGGAAATGTGTGACATGTCGACGGGTAGATGGTAAACCCTATCAAAAGCCATTAACTGCACCATTACCGGACTATCGTATCAACATGGTCCCACCATTCGCGGTAACCGGAGTTGATTTCACTAGCCCTTTATTCGTCAAATCCGCGAACAATAAAGAAACGAAATCGTACGTATGCCTGTTTACATGTGCGGTATCGCGTGCTGTACATCTTGAGCTGGTACCGGACCTAACTACTCGCTCCTTCATGATGGCATTTCGACGCTTTGCAGCACGACGATCTTTGCCTTCTAAGATGTTGTCGGACAATGCGTCAACTTACCTTTCTGCTGCTGACGAACTTCATGATTTGATGAATTCTCAAGAAGTGAAGGACTTACTTGCCGAACATCGAGTTACCTGGACCTTCATACCAAAACGCGCACCTTGGCACGGTGGGTTTAGGGAACGTTTAATTGGACTCACGAAAACCACAATAAAGAAGGTATTGGGTCGCGCTTTTGTCACTTTTGATGAGCTACGCACTCTACTCACCGAAATCGAAGCCACGTTGAATGATAGACCCCTGACTTACGTGTCTACAAACGAGGATGACCCAATCGCATTGACGCCGTCGCATCTACTCCACGGTCGACCGTTAACGACTTTACCCTACATATCTGTGGATGATGAGGAACTCAACGACCCGTCGTATGGAAATCATAACGCTTTGAATGAAAGATATCGACATCTTTCCCATCTGCAGTCTAACTTTTGGAAAGGGTGGTCCACAGAGTATCTCACCGCGCTCAGAGAACGACATCGACTAACTGCTACTGGAATTAAAACTAATTCTATTCAGATCGGTGATATAGTCCTCGTACACAGTGATGTAGACAAACGAATGAAGTGGAAGATGGCGAAAGTTCTTAAACTCATCTACGGGAAAGATGGTCTGGTAAGATCGGCCGAAATTAAGACGTCGTCGGGTAAAACTAATCGACCGATTCAGAAACTTTACCCCCTTGAAGTACAGTCGCTTGATTGCCTGCAAAGTACTGACCAGTTGCCAGGATCTGATGTTCCAACGCTGCCGGACAATCACACAACGGATGCCCGACCAAAACGGAAGACTGCCATAGCCGCGCGTCGACTAATCCAGGATTGTATGAAAGACTTGTGACAAATTTGGATTTGTGTATTTCACGATACTGAACAATGTGAAGACTTTTTTCACTAATGTTTCAGTGTGTTTTTCGACACCTTTCCCACGGACAGACTTTTGGGAATATCATATCACGATTCCTGCCTATAAATATGACTTTCAGTCGATATTAATTTTGGCCGGCCGGAGAATGTCGTGAAAGTTTGAGATTATTGAGTGATTTTGTGGTGTTTTCATAAGCTGCATATTTTGCGTGCTATAGCTTGATGTTTAAATAGGATCCTAAACTTGTTTGACATCACAGTGCGAACGTCATCGAAAACCAGGATTTGTTTCACGCATGACATTGGAAAATTAGCCAATGACGTTCATGTTTATTGTAACTTTGATACAATGTTCTGTGTTGCCTTTCCCGCCGTTTTGGGAAATGAAAGCGAGGCTTTCCACGTTTGGCTCTTCGAATTTCCATGTAACGTGAGGAGTTCAGGATCCTCTCTCCAGTGTTTTCAATAAATAGTTACGTGTTTATTGTTAACTATTCCGAGTCCAGCTGTCTTCTCAGTGACGTCCGATATTAAAGAACCTCCCCCCACAACAACACACGCATACCTCAATGTAGTTTTGTACATGCACATGCAAAATCTAAGAAATTGTCACTGGCGACCCGGTTGATAGAAAGATCTCTCGTCGATTACATTTAAAACGGCCTATTTCTTTCAATATTGGTAAAAACTTGAAGTGAGATGATGGAAGTTAGTGTACCCCTCTAAGGTCCTCGGCAAATAACGAAAGGCCTGGGTACAATGGCAGCTAAAAGAATGAAAGGGAGAATACACAATGCAAAGAATTTGTGAACAATACCCTGTGAAATGACGAGTCCTTCAAGCGCTCACAACAGTCAACAACTCTAGTAGTACGAGACTCTAATAGCAAATAGTTCGGTGGCAAATGCACACAACACATTAAGGTTCTTTAGATGCAGATCTGTGTGTCTCCTTCGCAGTGAAATCAAACGGATCTTTCACAAGTCAGTCTACTAAATTTAAGAAATGCGATCACTCACGATCTTCAAAGTGGCCTGTTTTTTAATCTGCACGCGTTTCTGGCACCAACCTACGAAAGCGAAATAATATCGAATCGTGCGATTCTGTCACTTTTTGCCGACACACAATTGCAAAAGTGCGTGTTTGGCCGAACTGTTTGCCAATACGCCGGTCTGGGCTAATAACACCAAACGCCATTTTACAATAGTATTGCATAAATGCCACCGATGCGTGGATCAACGTTGTTGTCTCGGGCTTATCCGAAGTTTACGAATCTTAACGATCCATGACAACCAGGAAAACAAACAGCAATATAAGTTTGCTGACTGGCACAAAAAGTGTACAAGTTCGGTCTAATTGCATTGTACGGCCGGTTTGTTGGCATTAAATAGGTTTCAAGCTGCGAATATCGTCTTCACACACCTATATTCAGTCTCGAGTGATATATATCTTGTTGAAATCTGTATGCCCAAAATCAACTGTAAATCCATGACCTTGATATGCGTGTCAATTTATTTGGTGATAAAATCCAGAGTGGCTTACTGACACTATTTGATCGCATTTGTCTTGCAACGATCCATTAATTACACATACGAGGGATAGCAGTTTCATCGCAAAGACAATATACTTTGATCGACATACGCAATATCAAAACATGGCCGCAGGGGCCTTTTGCACAATTAATTTATGGCCATTGACCATAACCCAGATACAATTAGATCTATGGGTTTCGCATTTGTAGATGGAATACTGTGACGAATTATTTCTGTGGGCTTTTCTTTCTACGATCTTCGAAAGCAGAAAAAAACTTACAAGATGTGGAATACATGCGCCGCAGTGGGGGCGCATTACTTGCACATAAATAGAAAAACTACATAGCCGTTGAAATCGTTTTATGTTAAAGGTGACGAGAAGCATGGTTGGATTAACAGCTTGTGAATAATACTGATCAAACGATGACTCTTTCAAATCTCTACACTGTTAACAGGGTAAATTCCCACGTATCTTGACAAGTTGTCGTAGTTTCCAGGGTTCAGAGGTTAAGTAACTGTTATACGACAGTCATACTCTATCGGTGCGAATATTTAATGACAAAAAATTCCGCAGAGTGAATTCCACGGGCTAGACGCGCAAACTAAAAACGCTCTTTGGTCTTGCTTAGCCTGTGAAAACACGCAACGGAACTTCATTTCCTATCCGGGATATCACGCCGAAACGTCCAGATCAACCAATTTATTTAAATGTACAGGTGCGTCCGACTTATTTCGCAGAAGTCAAGGGGTATTGGAATTCATACCAAACATCGATGGCAACCGACGCAGAGAAAACAATGTAGTTGCGACGTGGTCTATTTCCAGCGTGCGACCAGTGGAGGCACGCTGCGTCGTACGAAGTGATTCCGGAGTACAAACAGGAACAAAATCACAGTGTAACAAAAACTAGTTTGGATAGCAGTACAGCGTGGATTAATACGTCATCAGTGGGATTATCTAGAAGTTTGCCGAATCTTACCGATCCATGACGACTTGAAATCGCAAATATGAAACGGCCGTCTCTGATATAAAACTGTACTTGGAGAATAAGAGCGGGGACAACGGCGGTCGCTGGCCGCATTCTTTTCAATCTACGATTGTTGTACATCATCGTGCTGACAATATCGCCCAGGTATACCTCCAAACGAATGTCACCGGAATTGAAACGAACTAGCCAACTTAGGTCAACGTGCACGCCACGAATTCAAAAAACTACGACATCATTATCAGGTCAATTCATTTCATGATTTGATCTAATATGGCAGGCTTACCATCATGCTTTGCTAGCTTCATTTCCTGTTCAAACCAATTATTAAGACATACCGTGGCTAATTTATTAATTAAACTAATTTATTGATGATGCTAAGTATAATAATTTGGAGCTAATTTTTCCTCGGGCGCTGCTAAAAACACTCTATTTTGATCGAGGTAGGGGTTCATCTAACACTGAGACTGCAGCTAGATAGTCCTATTACACATTGTCATTTCATAAGCCCTAGTGAGTGATCACGGGAGCTAACATGAATATTAACGAAAATCCAACTTTCTGCTGGTGAAAATTAACCCTTAGACCTTGTGTGCCATAGTGATCGTAGGGTACACACAGCGCCGACGATCTATATCGCTAATTATATTGAAGTCAAAGATTTATATCTCATAAGTGATAGCATTAACTTTTCCGTGATTTACGGCAAAGCTCTTGTGTTCTTGATTTAGAGTAATAGGCGAGTGAAAAAAAAATACAGAAAATGTATAAATGTTATTCTTTTAAATATTGTGTACATAACAACTGTGAGGTAGTGTAAATTGGTAATTAGTAGTTTAGCAAACTACGTTGCCCGGGGTAGATATGCAACGTTTTGACCATTTGCAACAGATACGTAAGTTGGTGCACAACGAAATTGACACACATACTGTAATCGACCCCTAGGGATTGCATCGTCATTTAAATGTGTACTGTATCGGCTCGTTAAATCTCGTAGTGGCAGTTTTTAAAAATGCGACAGCACTCTTGTTTGTACCTCGTGATGAATAGAGTTAAGGTTTTTTACATCCAGAATCCGGGATATGGATATGAATATTGACGTGATCCCCGATAATCTGAATAATGTATGATCAACAAACACAGATGTACACTTTCTAGGCGACCAAAAACTTGGCCATAGCAAAGAAAGCCAGTTACGGCATCTGCATTGCTTGCAAGAAAGTATTCCTCTTAAATCCAGGAAGGGAATCGCACATGACAGTGAATGAATCTCAAAAGGTTTACAAAATGCGCCTGATTAATTTGCCATGTTCGTCACTGGCAAGGTGAAATGAAGTAGCTGTACATGTTTGCAATTTTCATCGAGACTTTGGAAGTATCAGGGATGGACCATTAGATATTGGGAGAGGTGGTCAAAAAAACAAAAAATTCAAAGCAAAAAGGTTAGGGAAAAAAATCTTCAGACTAGTTTGCAAAATAAAAAAAATCAGACAACGCGAAAAAATAATAAATCTGACAGTTTACTTTGAAAAATATTAGCACATCACGACTTACTTAGGAAAGAAACGCAAAATTTACAATTGTAAAATAATATTCACAATTTGATTGTGACCACCCCACCTCCCAAAATCTAATGGTCCGGCCCTAAGCTTTGGAATGAATCAGTATTCTGAGCCCCTCTCCACGCCGATCGAAGTAGTTTGCAAATACAGCACATATTAAAGGGGCAGTCTTCGATCCCTCGTTTTCGCATGAGTGGTTATTAACATCGACTGTTTACGTGATTTTAGTCATTTGATCTCCTCTGAAAGTTGTGCACAGTTACTCAATTTGATAAAGCTAATAAAAACTTGCCCCCATTTAAAGCGGGACTGTCGACCTGTGCAATGACAATCACCATGATGTGTGTCGCAGTCGTTCGTGATGTAGTGGAGAGCTGTGGCCGATTTTCTGCTGGCGGTCACGTGCTTGATAAAAACTGTTACTGCACGGTACGATGTGAATCAACCAAAGTTCAGTGGTTTACTTAGCGGGGTTATCAGACTGCACTACGGTCAGAATATTGCACTGTGTGCCATTTCTTCTTTCCCGCCAAGACCGTCATTCAGCAATATTAGGTCAATTATTTGCATATCACCGTATACTTTTTCATCTACTAGATGCCGTTACAGTGTATTTTTCACTGGCTATAATTTTATCCTCCGAATGTCGGACTAGAACAATTTTAGTAACCCTTTTCAGGAAATAGTTTGCTCAGAATTCTTGACAATGACCGTCGGTAGGATAAAGTGTTGTCTTCCGAGCCGTTGGAAATGTTTTTTCCTGTTGCGCATGATCGATGGACCATCACCTGAACTGTTTTAGATGAAATCTGAATAGACTAGGAAATTTCAGTATGCGCCCTTGCTATTTAGCACAGACCTTTGACGGAACCGACATCGGAGGGAATTATATATTAACTATTTTCAAAAAAGTTGAGCTCGTAAAGCTCTTTGTGGATCAAATACCCTAATTTGTGCTCTAAACAGACACCTTGAAGCTCGTGTATAAACGAGTAAAATTGACATATCGCAAAAATTGCCATGCTACAACACAGGGTATTGCGTCTCAACAGATTATTAGATCACAGCGTATTGTTGACAGTTAACACACCTGTACAACATAATCCACCATAAAGTAATCAGACTGAAATTGATTTACCTCTGTTGGAATGTTCATAGTAAGGCTTGAACATCTCGGCTGCTTTAGTCGGTTCATTTTCAATAGAAATTTACACTGCTGGCATGCCTCTACTCGAAACTGACACACAGTACTGTGTGTCAGTGCTCGTCGGAGCTCTTTCATGGGTCCTGTTGCTATCCGGCGACCGGACACTCTAGTCTGGTGTACCTTATCTGTAATGTCATTGAATAGGTCAATTACGTATTCAATAATGCCATTACACACACACTATAGTCCAAATATTGCCGCCGAACCACTGATAAAGTCGTCCATTGACTGTAATTGTGCGTGATTCTTATGAGCGAATTATCCAACTAGGGGCAACGAGGTCAGCTTGCCCAAAGTCTGTGAACACTGTACGACAAGTATTCGATGTCTGGTTGTTGAGAAATCGCATTTAAGTGCAATATTCACGGCAGTTTATCGCTACCATGTGTTTTTTTCGGGAACATTAGAGCCATGCTCAGGAGTGTTTGGCTATCTGGCAGTTGGCGACCGCTGTGTTGGACGAGTTCGAAAAGGGGTGCACCTTTCTGTTCCTTCCTAACTGACGTGAGTCTTCGTTATACTACTTTGGTTTTTGTTTGTTCATTTTTCGCACGACGCCATGTTGCTCAGGTGTGAATCGTCACACGAAATGCATAATTCAGGAGTCTAAAAATTTCAGATCCCAGTTTATTCTAGAGAATGAACTTGAATATTACCACGACAAAACTACTTCAGTAAAAAACGTACGTTTTGTAAGCTATATAGAGAAACATGTTCTCAACTTCCGTTCTCAAGATGATTGTCTGAAACTCAAGGGTTTCTACAGGCCACAACATTATGCCATGCGGTGCCCTGAATCCACTGAACAGTATAGCTGTACCTAGCTATAGATGACATAGTTTAAATTTTTGTCGGCATTTCATTCGCTCAGCGCTTTTTGAAGCCCTAGCCACAAATTAACACTGTCTAAACTGCGGAAGCAATCTCCGTATTAAAATGTCCAATCTTAAGCATGCACGATTTATAAAAGTTTCAAACGGCCTTTGTTTTGTAAACACCAAGTTGGAAGTGTCTTTCCTCATATTAGTTCTTATAATATGTAGTTTACTTGTCATATCTTCGTTACTGGTCCCACTAAATCTCAGATTTTGGGAATGGTCCCGTCGACAAGTATGATATTGGTTTCTGACGAAGACAAATTGATTTATTGGATTTTTAATATTCATAAAATTATCATATGACTGTTGTATATATTGCTACTAGGAGACATTATGCCTGATAGGTGTTTGAAACACTGCATCAATAGCCACAATAGCCAGTATCAAAGGTATCTTGCTGATCCTTTTGGTGACAAATTGAACGCTCGAAATTGGCTTGATATATATATTTCCGAATCGAATATCCCTGGCAAAAGCTTATTCTTAGACTATTTGTCTGTCTGCATGTGTGTATTAATGGATGTATGGATGGATGTATTATTTTGTGCATGTATACAAACACATACATGCTTACATACATACATACATACATACATACATACATACATACATACATACATACATACATACATACATACATACATACATACATACATACATACATACATACATACATACATACATACATACATACATATTATATTTATGTGTAGAGTATGTATATGTGTATACGTGTGCATATATACGGTTATATACTTAATAACATTTTGACATGTATGCCTAAACAAGTATACTATTTTTAGGCAAAAGAAACATAAGTGCCAATACTCATATAAAAATATGGATTATTGACAGCAAACTGGAATCAATGAATACATCTTTCATGATAATTGACAAAACCATCACGCCTGCCTTATGCTTTGAAGGGGTATTTGTTCGCGTTTTTCTTACCTCTAAATTGTTCTCATGATCTGCTAGTGTTACATGTAGTTGATACTCCAGCAATGGCGCTGAAACATAAATTATGGACAACAGGTGTATTTGTTAGATATTCTGGACTGTTTTGATGGCCGCCGGGTTTTCCACGACTTCACATTCGAACATGTCGTTTGGTCACCTGCTCATCCAGCTTTCGAGTTGCGTGCGGCGCTATTTGACTGGATTGTTTTTGTTTGGTATGCACGTGGCAAAGCGAAATATCATCTCACATTGTAATTCGCATTGTAATTAGGCAGTCACAAACTGTTAGGCAGATGCTTGCGATGTTATTAGTCTGTATTTTGACCAACTTTTTTTTCAATAACCCAGAGACATCCAGGAGAATATGTCTGAAAAAAAGACAAATCAACGGAAAAGATCTGAGTCAGATATCGGTCTCAAAAGCCATTACAATTGTATCAAATCAGTTGGTAATATTTTGAAAATTATGTTAAGTGGCCCATGCCCGTGTCATGGTCACGTCTACTGTATAATGACTGCATAAAAATCACATTTTCGGGACTTTTTCACATTCTATGACCTGTAGAAATAAACTCTGCCATTGCGTGTATAGTAAAAATGAATCACAAATTGTGGTTTGTTTAAAAGGTGTGAAATTAACGCGCAAATGATCTTATTTTTGTGGCACCATTTTGCTATGTTTGCTGAGCAGGGCCGCCATATTGAAAATGAACAGAAGGTCACTCAGTTTGTCCTAAAATGGGAGAAATTTTCATCGCGAATGTGTTGCATTTTCACAAACTGTTACAGCTTCCATGCACTTGTAGAAGTTCACTGATCGTCACTCTCTTTCTTCGATAAATAACCGTGTAATATTTCATGGTTTTCAAAATTGTAATAGACGTCATGGCACGAGCTAGATTTGAATAGACCATGAGCATAACATAGATCCTGACACCGAACTGGTTTTTCTGAACACAGCGGATATGAATTTAGCGAGCGGGAAATTAGATTTGACATGGCCACTGCGAGGGAATCCGAACTCAACTGAATGATGATCCCGGTAATTATGAAATGTGCACGGGGAGGGGAATGAGATTAGAAAAATATGCGGTTGTCCGTCTGATTGCCATCATGTACTAGCAAAGATATTGGCCACCAGGGGCAAGCCTGTGGTCTGAATTTGTAAATCAGTTCTAAACATGTGTATTTCCTTTGCTAACACGGCCTGCATTCTACTACAGTCCTGTTTCGGTTGGACTTACACTATTCAAAATCCAATGGAACATAGATACTAACAGGCGCTTCGTTGATGTTCAGTGAAGTACTTCGTATAAGGCGTGTAAGGGTATGACCCGATTGGGTTGCTTCGTCAAGCTACAGGAAAGGCGTAGTAATTGAATGCGAGAAGTGGGTGTGAAGACATTTGGTCTTCTTTCCACCGGTAGCATTTCTTTCAGTTACGGTGTTGGAAAAATTGTAGTATAACCGTGAACTATTACCTAGGGTTCGGATGCACTTGTTAATATTGAGAGATCAGAATTTATATCGAACCGCGACGCTCCTAATCATGGCAGCGAGGAGACCAGATCATTGTTAATCGTAACGAAATCAACGGCGGTCTTCGCATGAGAGACGTTGACGCTGGTATTTCGATTTAGGTCTGATTGCTTCGTAACCGCAGTACCTTACATTTCCCGCCAGGTCCATCGGTGCAGGGGTTGCTGGAAATCCTAGAGCACAAAATCCTCTTCACAGGCAAAGTCACTTGTACACAATCAGCATTCAGGAGTGTGTGTGCACACGATATAGTTCCATCGGTGCAGTGCATGATCAGGCAGTCGCCGCGCGAACCGGGGCAACTGCCGACGCTGTACTCCCTTACGATAAAAACCTTAGATACAGGCTGTGCGGGAAATAGAGAAAGTGGTATTCTAAGTGGGCAGCAGATAGAGGCCAAATACGAGCAAGTAGTGGCGGAGGAAATAAATTTGACAATGTCCAGACATCCGTTTTTGGGGTAATATAGAGTTATGAGGGAGAATCGACGATGAATCACAGTGCGTCATGTATGTGGCCACTCGTTTTAAGCCGTAACATTACTGTAGTACGTTGTGAGATCGCTCCTACGCTCATCTATCTGTGTGTATTTCGTATAATATTTGCAAATCAACTTTAGAAATACCAAGCTGCCCGCAATGCTATCTGGGGCTAAGACAGTTTTAAACCAACGAAAACCACGTGTTACTACAAGGAGAATTACTTTGTGTTATTTTGAAAAGAGAAATTCGCTGTTTGCTGCAGGGACACTCGATAGTCAGCGGTTGGGCATGGTACAATTACAGTTTGTACGGGTAGCTTATGATAATGAAACGTTGCAAGTAAAAGTTTACTAATAAAAATACTTAAATTTAGGATTTTGCGTATTTAGCATGTTGTTTTGTGTCTTAAAAGAGCAAAGGCATCGACTGAAACCAGCAAACAAGATACTAAACTACAGATGTAATAGGAAACTATATTGGTGTTGGTTTAATACAAGGATCAGTAGGGGAATGGCTGTGGTGATTTTTACCGTCATTATAATCTCTTTTCTATGATAATCTCATTGAATTTATATTTAGGACATTGTGTTTATTTCGCTTTGTAAACAATGTGAAACTTCTTCCCAAAGGATTTTCAACCAATTCGCCCAGGTTAACCGTTGCTTACTTTCAACTCAGAGTCTGTGAAATGACGTCTTGGTGCAAATGCTCGTTTACTGAAAGCTGTTACACTCACTGCAACTTGCACGCGTACAGTATAACAAACACCGTTGTACAGTAGAGTCAGTAAAATTGACGATAGAAGCGATTTTGGGGATTTTTATATGCATTTTTGACATCGGGCATCCTCAAGCGCAATTCTGCCTGTTGCAGCATATGTTTTGAAACCCTGGCCGTGTATGAGCAAGGGATACTCTCTTTAAACATTCACGTTTTTATTAGAATTACTTTTAGACCGGACTTGAATGTGTTCCGACGATAGCATTAAATGCGTATTGTTTTATACGGCAAATACCTGGATTGTTAACATGCCTCAAAAATATGGAAAAAAACTAATTATTGAACGCCAGAGGTAGTGTCCTTTGAAGAATGAAGTTAACATTCTTTCGTGGGGTGGCAGCAAATCACGATACAAATATGATAATTGTCAAATTTGGCAGCCACCTCTGCCCTATACTGATGAATTCATTCCAGGAATTTAAATGAAAAACTGTGAAGCTGTTACGAACCGAAGTCGCTATTTTTGTTGTAAAAAAGGCTTATATCATGATCTGATATTCGTGACTTTATTTGATATTTCCCTTCACTCCTTTGGCCTAATGTAGTGAGAATAAGGAACAGGTCTGTTTACTAGTACTACCGGGAAAAGCCGATAATCCGATCAGGAATTGAGAATTTCCATCTGACGTCATTAGCTAATTTGAATTGAAGGCTGCCACTCAGACCAACCAGTGTAATTGCATGATTCCTGTTTATTTTATAAAGGGGATTCCCACCTTACTAAACCAACAATGGCAACGAAAACTAATAATATTGATTCAATAATATTTGGACATAAAAGATATAATTGTGTATTTCATTTCAAAGGGATAAAATCACAGTAATGTTAATCGCTTTCACTAAATTTTGGCTATATTTTTCATCACGTTGGCCACTCTTTTTTTCTGATGAATGTCGTCTTTTCCCCGTTATATGGATGATGTACATGACCTGTGAGACGAAATTTCGGGGTTTTTTTATTTTTCGGTTTACTTCTCGACCGAAATCAAGTTCTCCAAAATGTGAAGTGGCTATTTCGTTGTTTCCACAAGCTGGGAGGATGACCTGCCCTTCAAATGTGACACTAAAAAGCTTTAGCCACAGAACAGCATCGTGTATACCTCTTAAACTGCAACACCCTCAAACTTCCTAGATGGCCGTTCAACTGACCGCATGTTTTTCCTCGTTAACTCTGACGGTGCAATGCTATGCTACTTGTACCATAAGTGAAGGAGGCCTGTTGGACTCAAAGGAAACCCTTCTCAGTTCTTGACGTATAGATATAATTTTGAGAGCAAATGCGATAGTTCTATGATCGGCTCAGTTAAGGTGGAACTGCTCAAAAAATATGACAGGTCGTTTTGATGTACCACAGTCCGGCCAAACTACAGAGTTTATACATGCGTCGTTTTGGGTCATATTCATTATCTTCCCGTTGATTAGATTTATTAAAACTCGTGTCAGACTATTAAACTTCATTAACCAGAATCCAAATTACCCTGCGCATGAAAATTAAAATTTTGTAAAAGTTGTTTCCCTCGGGGTGTATTTAAGCACGATTGCTGTCACAAGTCACGGTGTCTGAGGTTTCTCACCTGCTCCAGCTAAGTGACAACGCTCGCCACGAACTTGAAATCAATGTTTTTCGCCGAGCCAGCCTAGAAATGGTTCTGACATACGGATCAAAAGCGAGTGGGAGAGGACGGCTGGAAGGCAGATCACTGGTGCTTTAATCACAGAAACGCAGTGGGTATCAATTTGTGACATGTTTTCGTTCAATTTAATCCCCGTTGACTAGGCCGTCAAATCAGCGACCTCTTTCGCATTTTCCCACACTTCAGGAGCGACGAACGCTCACCAACGAAGTTCTGCCGACGCCGGCCCGGGTTGGTGGGGACCTTCTCCGCCGCAAAAACTATGTGAAATATTCCAGGGGTGGACGACATTCGCGGGTTTCCTGCGAGCTCAGCAATCTAAATTGTTGTATTAGAATGCCAAAATGTTTAGACGTGTAGTTCGGTTGCGTGGTAACTTTGGGGCCCGGCGTTA
This sequence comes from Ptychodera flava, assembly GCF_041260155.1. Taxonomy (NCBI): domain Eukaryota; kingdom Metazoa; phylum Hemichordata; class Enteropneusta; family Ptychoderidae; genus Ptychodera; species Ptychodera flava. The sequence continues at coordinate 36,146,561 of NC_091936.1, forward strand.
ATTTACGCGGAATCTCTATACTAAGGTGTTCTTCAACTGCAAAATTTACTCACAATCGTGACTTTTTAATGAATAAATCAATAAAAAGGTCGCTGTAATGTTTGAAATCCCATGATGTAAACTGCGCCGTTAAATAACTTTTGTAATACGTTCTGATTTGCAAGTTCCGGACAGGAGGGTGTTTGTAGGGAAAAACATCTTATTATGAAACGGATCCGGTCTTAAGCATACTTGTCGTGTTTCAGTGCCAGGGACATGGCCTAAGCTGCGCCACTTGAAAAGACCCCACTGAGCCGTGATATTAGATACCAAGGTATAGAAATGAACCATTCAAAATAAACAAATTTACTTCTTAAGTCGACTACCACTGCTGAAAACCATTGTGGTTGGGAAAGGGTCAAATGAAGTCTCGCCTTCGTTTCTGGTACTACTTGTCAGCGATAAACACTCATGCCTGTTCAACTCATTCTGTCATGTTCTACTTCTTTAGATCATAGCCAAGTTGTTTTCTAATCTTTCGAAGATATTCTGGTTTGTTTTCACTTATAATAATTAGACATTTGTAATTTTAAAAAAAGTCTTGCGTTGCCATACGGTGTCATTAAGTCTTCACAGGACTATCTCGCCAAAGCCATGTTTTCCCCAATCTTGTCCATATCAGTAAGCGGGGTTGTAAGGAAGGAAGGAAGGAAGAGAACAGGAGGAAATTAAACGAGCATTGTTGCATGAATAGGGGAATATGGTAAGAATCGATTCTACGGCGTTTTTGAGATAAACGGGATTAAAGATGGACGTATAGCTAAACACTCTGATTAGTCCATGCCTGTGTGTAGGTACATACAGATTCATTGAATTTCGTCCATTCGTCTTCACATGTATTTTAGTGCCTGTCTCTCTTTATTTTAGGCTCTTTATTTTTTGTGTATCAGACAATGTTTCATCAGTCTGAAAGAGTCAATGATGTTTCATCATTTTGATAAAAGTCCATGATAATAATTGGAAAAATACAGTTTAAGGGTTTGAGGGATGTGACAGGGTAGCAAAACAATGGAAATAAACGACAGAATGTATATATATATATATATATATATATATATATATATATATATATATATATATATATATATATATATATATATATATATATATATATATATATATATATTAAACAGAGAGAGACTGAACAGGCTGAAAGGTCCACTGTACAACAGTACCAAAAGAGCAAAAGCCAAACAAAGGTTTTTGGCTTTTTATGTAAAGTGAAAAAGTACAAAGCGCTGGATACAACGCGAAGAAACCATAGAAACCGTCACAAAATAGAATTTTGAGAAGGAAGAGGCATGGGCAATGACAGGTACAGGGTCGGTACGGGAGTTGGGGAGGGTATCCGTACCTGTAAGGTTTTTTCAATGTTGTGATTCATTCACCAGTAAGTGTTAGTCATTGAAAAAGCTAAAAGGTATTAAGGAAGTTTAAAAATTAAGACCTTGGTCACCGCATGTCAGGTGAGGCCATAAATTGACAACAAAACAAAACTAAACAAAACAGAGTCTGACAGAGTGCCTAAAATTGCACAGATGGCCCATTCAGTCAATAAGAATAATATACCAAGGTATGCCATCATGCTAGAATAATGACAGAATAACGAGGGCCGGGGTGAAGAATTATCAATTAAAGCATAACAAGACACAAGGTGAACGGGTTAACCCACCTGATAAGTAAATGTGTTTATTTTGCAATTGTGTCGATTTCGCCCCAGACATAGTGGCACCACTATTTCTGTGACAAATGTCAATTTCCATGGCAATTAATCCCCCAAATCCGGGGGGATTAGTGTTCGGTGACTTTGCTCATAATGAAATATCAATTATGGGAAGTTTTTGGGGTGATATAAATTTTGAGGTCGTACCCTGACGGGAACATTTTATCGGTTGTTTATTCTCAGCGTGGGAAAACAAAATCGAAAAGGAACCCTGGGATTAGCTTCTTCGTTTGTTTTTTTAAATCCCTCCGTCCGAAACTGCCTTCGCTATTTGTCGGTGTCCAACCGATAAATCATGACAGAGGGTAAGATCAATTGCACGGCCAAATATGGAAGTCCACTCATGACAAATCCTGTTGGTTTTTCGCTCAAGTGTCGACCTCAGTTACTCCGACACCGAGTTAATAATTTTCAAATTTGCCTTGACAGTTTATGCAACTACATGACTGCTTCAAATACGTCAAAAGTCACAGGCACTCTGTACATACTTATACAAGAGTTATATTACGTGATGTACTAGTAACTTATTCCGTTACAACCAGTTTTGACCAGAAAACTGAGAAAGAGCAGTGCGTATATTGCACAACTAAACAGTGAACACATACGTGTACACAAGTACCATTTGCTTGTAGTAGAATTGTACAAAGAAGAAAAGGCGATTGAAACAAGGCCGGGCAGATCCAGCTTGATACTGAAGTGGACGAGAGCAAAAATATTTTCTGAAATACCATCTGCTCCAGAATACAAGTAAAGAGATGTTTTCCCGTCATAATTTGTCTTGGTCCAGTCTTCGACATAAACCATTTCTTTTAGGTTCTGCAAACCCCTCAGTTATTGGCGGATAAATTCAAAACAGTATTTGCTTCGAACAGAAAGATCCCTCACATGTAAATGTCTTGATAACCGGAAACACAATTACATGCTAAGTTTTTAAATCCACTTGGCCTACTAGAAGACACGTGAGTCTCGTGTATTCTTCATGTGACTGTGAATTTGGAAAAACTCGGTATTGTGAAAGAAATACGGCAGGGCAACCTAGATTCAAAGAGAAATGTGTCATATGTTTTGAAGATATCAGGTAGCGATGTAATTACGTGTTGGTTATTGCTGCTTTACGCAGACAAAATGTCGGTCCCTTGCGTGTCACTCCAGCCCTAGCCAGAGGTCTAGAATAACAAACATTTGATATTAACAGGCCTTGGTGTGCTTGAATATGAGGCTATTACATTTATACTTTTTTGCCAAGCTTTTGATAGAGAATAGTGAACATGTTTACTCTACATTGATTTTTTTAATTGGACAATTAGGGTTCGGACTGTCCCTTAGCTTAGACCTATGATAGGATGTAGGGTCCTATCAAAATGATTTCAATACAGAATAAATTGATGGATACGAAATTTTTAAATGTAAAGTTTCAAAATTTGTGACAAAGATCCGCATTGCATATATACAAATGCAATGTGTTTTATCGGTGACATGAATTTTTTAGAAGGCATTTTACTACTAGTATCCATCTAAAAGTTCCAATAAGCCAGCCATTTTACTGCCATTTCTTCTAAGATGCCCCAAGCAGTTGGTCTTGAATACCGGCGATGACATGTCGATATCAGGCTTTGACTTGGGCAAGGTTGTACTCTTTTTTATGTCAAAGAAATAAGTATCCTTTCACGAAGAAGACAATGTTTTAGAAAAGAAATTAGACAATACATTGTTCAAAACCGAAGTAGTAGGATTTCTGTCACTTCTTCAATACTGTTCACAGCTCTTCAAATAATGATCGCCCACTCGGTGCTTTTATAAGGAATTCTGCGACTGGCTTACTCGAGTCCACTTCCAGTGTCTGTTCTTGCTGTGAAGTCAACATAGCCGCGGTTAATGTTTCAACTGTGTGGGAAAGTATAGGAATGTAGATTACAATGTTTTCTGTGTTTATATATTAGCACGAGTAGCTCCACAGAAAGAAAACTGAGAGACAAGTGTATTTCAGATTGGTGTCTACTCCTGCGCGATACACGGGTATTGCACTGTTTGGCAGCGTTCTGTTTTGTGAACTCACGCCGCGGAGCTAACCAGGTCTGTCTGCTCGACCTCGTACTCGCGCTGTCTGGTCAACGGCAGAGAGTACTAGTATTAGAACTTTCTTTTCGGGCGCACTGGAGGGGAGGAGGAGCGACAAATGGAATAGGCAACCCAGTTTTATGCGATGTGAAATGAAATCACATACTACTTGTAACTTTCACATTGATTCAAAGACTTGAGGAAATAATCTGTCACCAGTGTACACATGTGACTGTCCTAGTGTCAGTGCACTTCTCGCGGTGACCAGGATCACTCTACGACTGTTACATGTCAAGGTATCTATGGTGAAAGCTATTATCGTTCAGTTCGGGATAAGGAATGAAATCGAACTCTCAAAGCGTAAGAGTTAATTTCGGAGATTACAGCCTCTATAATCAACACGTCTGCCGAACCCGTAAGTTTTTCAATAAGAGAACTGCCGTTGCTAAGGGACGGCGACGTTCTCCCCTTCGATAGATCACAGCTTGCGCGAGACAAAACGCTTGCGTAAAACTAACAGCAACAATGCAAGGGAAAAAGTTGTTGTATTCAAGTATAGATTTTGAAATTGACAAGAGGGCTTACGCTTGTCAATTTCTGAACGACAAGCAGATTTATACTCACATTGTGTCTTTTTTCAAGAATAACTCGATTCGAGTTCTTTCGTTGAAATATTGAGTGGGAAACAGAAGAACATTACTCTGTCATAAAACGATTTCAGAATTAAAAAATCAGTGTTCATTCACTTGAGCAGTGTCAGACCTGAGCAAAGACATTTTCTGTAAATTCGACATGTAGATGTGTGCGGAATTTCAAAGAAATGCCAGGCATGCAATATGCGTATGGCAAAAATAATCACGCATAAAATGACTATGTAAGGGTAAAAACAAATACCGTAAATGTATTGGAATTTTCTAATTTGGGGTATTACTCCTCCCAAACTGGCTCGGTAAGTACATTTCTGCCCTGAGAAATTTTTTCCCCCGAGGTTAGTGACTATGGTATTAGCGGCAGTGCCGATACGAGCGGGCTGACTGAACCTAACACCTGTGTGTTGACTTTATTGAACGGTGTAAACTCGCCTTGTTAATTATGATTTTGAGAGTTGCGGCAGCTACTACACATCCTGACAACTGTGGACATTCTTTCGCCTTTATGTACAAATGTCCAACACGAATGATTTTTAATATTAAGGAAAAACTCACCTTTGACACCGATCAACATTCTTTGATCATTATCTCTCGCGAACCGTGCCATTAACAAGAAAGTTGCCGTCCCTTAATTTTGTGCTTCTTTCAATATTTTGCTCTGTTTGTTAACAACAGTCTTATGTACACCTCCTTGAGCACTGAACGCTTGGCATTAACGGCTTATAAGGCAATTGCTCGTCGTATTCATTATGCTCCCGCTATTCTCAGTATTATAGTTCGTTCATACAGGCAAAAATTGAAACGTTTCAGCGACTTTATTTGTGATTTGTAAACACAGGGGATTAATAGTTTGGGTCCGCTCGTGTCCATACTCACAAAATTAAGCCATTGTTTTGATATTTAAGACGTCTTAATGCGCCCTCTCGAGTTCAAAAGGTGTGTATGGCCAAGCATACTGTGGATAAACTCACAAACTCACAACCTCGCTTCAAACAAATTACGGTATCAAAAAACCACCAACGGAAGACTTAATAGAAATGCTTTCACTAATTCTAAAACACAACAGTTTTGAATTTAACAAGCGATACTTCCGTCAAACCCGCGGCTGCAGCATGGGATCGAATGCGTCGCCGGAAATCGCCGACATTGCTTTTCATGAACTTGAAAAGAAAATAATCGTAAACAACAACAACAACATTCACTTCTGGAAAAGATTCAGAGATGATGTCTTTGCAATCTTTCTGGGAACACAAACCGAACTCACTAATTTCATTCAAAAAATCAACACAATGCACCCAACGTTTAAGTTTTCATACAAAAACTCAACACAAGAAATTACATTCCTAGATGTAGTAGTTTTCAAAGGTGCAAGATACAACAAAGAAAATATCCTCGACATCAAAACACATACTAAACCAACAGACACATTCCAATTTCTACATAGAGAATCGTGTCACCCGACAGCAACATTTAATGGCTTTATCAAAGGTGAAATCCTTTGATACGCTCGCACTTGTAACAACAATGACGACTTCACTAAAAAAGTCGCTCTCTTTAGAAATAAACTACTCGACAGAGAATACACAAACAACGAAATTACGAATATAACAGACAAAATAAACCACAGTATTCGTAATACACTAACAAACCGTACAATTACACGTAAAGAAACATCAAACAAACTCATCTTCAGTACAACATACAGCCCTACATAAAAACAAAAGATCTTAAAGCAATTCTTTTGAAACATTGGGCCGAACTGGAGAAGGACTCAACTCTAAGGAATCTATTTCCAGAATCACCAATCATTGCCTACAAGAGAAACAAAAACCTAAAAGACACACTAGTCAAAACAAAATTCACAGAAGTGGAGAAACAAAAAACAAACAAACCAGACCACCAAATGGACTCACAACGAGACCCAAACATTGATATTCTTGCCTCGCTATTCGATGAGTAAGATCACTAAAACACATTAAAATAATTTTTCACAAACCAAACAAAGGAAAGAATCTACATTGCGACTGATGAGAAACCACACTCGGGTTTCGAAACGCTAGCGTCAAGGGGCCACTCTATCAACTTTGTAACACCATAGGTCCGGCTGCGTCTCGCCATAAGCTTTCCCCACACAAACAAAACATTACCGTACACACTAATCCAAACTTCCCTACAAATATCCGAGGCGAAACAAACATTTTTTATTAACACAAACAATCGGATAAGAATGTAGGAACACATTTTTGAAACGAACCAAACACAAACTCGACACAAAAACATTTTGGATAGTTAGGTGGGGAGCCTCTTTCACACTTTATACATTCGAAATTAGCAAGCTTATCTCGTCGTCGGACCAGTTATTACCACGAGATGTAGTACTGTGTTCGGCAGCCATTGCGAAAGTGAATATGTATGTTGGTTGTTGTTTGTTTTATGTTACAAATACCTGTCGCGTGAGGGCGTTTGAAACGCCTCTGAAGCGTCTCAGTCTGTCCATACAGCGATTTGCGGATAGAGTTAATCCCTACAACGGCTCAGGTCGGCCGACTGAACCGTCTCAAATCTGAAACGCTTCAGAACCACTTCGGAGTGTCCATACATGACTTTTTGTGCCAGTATTGGCCCAGAACCGTTTCAGAGACGTTTCAATGGCCTGTGTATGAACGGCATATTATTGTGAAATTAAACAAAACAAGCCTTTAAAAAGAAAATCCTCTTAAACCGTGTAAACAGTTCCTTCACAACTTAAACCGTGTAAACAGTTCCTTCACAACTTAAACCATGTAAACAGTTCCTTCACAAACCTTGAGGAAGTGTCATACAGTCACACATACATACATACATACATACATACATACATACATACATACATACATACATACATACATACATACATACATACATACATACATACATACATACATACATACATACATACATACATACATACATACACTCATAAATACATAATATTCGTGTCTGAAACTTCAGTCTGTTCACTTTGAATAGTGTGCCTTTCGTTTTATTCAGATATAATAAATACAATGTTAACACTTAAAAACATTGAGGCTATATCTTTATTGGAAGTCTTAACCCTTCAACTGTCCACAAGATTAAGTAGAAAACAACTAAGGAAGGGCGCTTAGTAGTAAAAGCTATTTTTAAATTTTGACAGTACTCAGGAAATAGTTAAAAATCGAATTTTCAGTGGGTTTCTACATATCCTGAGGCAGATCCTTTGGTAAATAATGGTTATGAAACACTCACAGCTGTGTTCCCGAATAGTTAGGTTTACGTGACAATATATTTGCACTAACGGTAGTTTCGTGAATTTGGAATGTTCTCCATGTTCCTGTGCCATCAACTCATTTCGGTAACATTGCGAACGTTTAAGGAATGGCCAGGAACTATACAGATGTTACACATCAAGTCCAAGTTCAGTGTTATTCAAAATTACTGTGACTGCCCTGTCATCGAATGACTTGCTTTCATTTTTTTTTTCAAATTTACATTATTTCAAAAGCCCTATATTCTATGGTATTAACCTGGTTGTGGGCATCGTCCGGTCATGAAAACGAGCACTTGCTTTTGTCGATAAAGAGAATAATTTTCTGCGTTCTATGTGATATAAACATGTTTGTTGGCTTTCTGGACAAGATTGTGAAGTTCAAAAAGCCGTGAACTTTATGAATTTACGATTGAGAGGCTATTTCTCCTCAGGTAGAAAATTCGGACTCTCAAAGTTTTACAATGCTTTGTTGATATGTTCTTGTAAGGACTCAATTTGAATCTTACGGAGCAATATAGTTTTCGCTGCCTTGGTTTTGTGAAAATTGAAATTATAACTTTCCTAGTGGAGTTAACATTGGGATTGTGGCCATTTTGAATTTAAAATGTCGGCAAATCTTAGGTAGTTTGTTTCTCTGATATCACAATTTACATGGTTGAAAAAGATTGAAAGTTTGCTTTTGAAAAAATTGAGCGAAGAGTAAAAACCTTTCAGTTTCTAGGTGCATACTACCTTAACCTTTCCTTTTACATGGTTTGGCCCAAACCCATTGTTACCAATGTTAAGTGTGGACCAGTTCAAAGATAATTGGGGGTGAAGAGTACTGTTTCGAGGGTGTGAAGCCTCTCTTCTCAACAGAGGGGGACGTTGCTTGATTTGAGAGAGACAGTGTCAGAGCAAGATGTCCACGTGCATCGATAATATATGGCGCTTAAGATAGTGTTATACATGGCTGTTACCTGGCACGGTTTCTTGATTTATGACTTAAATAATGAAGGTTTTTATTATATAGGCAACATTTTAAGGGAAGGTATACAGAACTTACAGTCCTTAATTTCCTCATGATTGGGATCGAAACAACACTATCCGTTATGATCACACGCTGCTCGTTCCCCTTTTTTAATTCAGAAGATTACAAGATTTGAAACAAAACTTGCACCATTGCAGGTGTGAACGTTTCAGTAATGAATACGCAACTGCGTGACTATTTGAAATAAAAGTGGGCAGACACTAAGAACTGTGATGTGTAGAGATTGCTGTACAGCAGCAAAAGGTAAACGACGTGTACAGAATTAGTCACAAGGCCAGTGGGCCAAAAATACTCCACACGCAATATACACCATGTTAAGCACCTCACTCGAAAAAAAACACGCTCGAACATGTTGTTGAGCAAACACGAAATACAATCACCTGACTGTATCCTTGGCCTTCCGGAAACACTTATTTTTTTCTGTGGTTAGCACCTTTCAGATGGCGGGGACACGTACCATAACCTTGTGATTCTGTCCACTTGTGTGATAAGAGGGGAGGTTTTCTAGAGACTTTTCGTTTAAACCTTCAACGGAAAAGTCTAGCAATTTACCGAACATAAATCACAAATGCCTGTATTGTGCTGCTCAGTCTCTGTCACACTTTGGCAGCCTGATATTGAAACTATTGTTTGTATGCTTTGTCTATGGGCAAACGTTTATTACCCATCTTATAAATTTTGAAAAAAAAACTCAGTACATATTCTTCCTCTTCTCCCTACTGTATGAAGAAATACTGCGTATTGTCCTTGCAGTCACAGGCAATGCTCTTGTGGACATTATCCATTCAAATCCGAGATAAAACTCACTTTTCAATAATCACATTGGACATGACCTACAAATAGGATGTGTTACACGTTGAACACCAGATCTTTCAACATTATTTGGATGTAACGAGAAATTGTGCCTTTACTAGCAGAAAAAAACAGGAAACGGCATCAAAAGTCACAACTATAGTGGAGCTTTATTTTAAGTCTAGATTATCCGATGCATAATCCTTCCTACCTTGACTGTAACCAACGCCTTCCTATCTGTATATGCTTCTCATCCGCAAAATGACGACATTACAAAGTAGCCTCGGCTCTCAAAATTCGCCCAACTTCACCTGAAAGAGACAAAACACAGGATTTTACAAACTGGCCAGTAACAATTAAAGAGTACTTTAAAATTGATATGGAAATATCTAGTTTTCATTTCTAAAGTCTGCAGAAATCATATTGAAATGCCCAGAGTTCAATGTGTCCACAGAGTGTGCATTGACGAATGTTATTGTTGATAAACAAATTTCAGACTAGACTCAAATAAATATGTGGACATGAAAATCGCATATTGCTGTCACAACATTTATTGGCGTAAATAACAAATTGTATTTCTGCACGCTGTAGAAGAAAGCGCACTCATATATGTGTAGTAAACTTTCGGGCATATACACATCAAAGCAATGATGGCACCAGTTCACTTGACTTCATACTGAACAGTATTTGATCTACGTGTATTCCACGAGAGACAAAATAAGTCGGTATCTGCAGTCTGTAGATATAGTAAAGCAATATACGATTGGGACAGATAAGAAATATCTGTGTCTTCAAGAACGATTAGACCGCAGATAGCAGAAACATTATCTGTTCTTCTGACGGTATTTCCAATGGCAACATACTAATAGGTCAAAAAGTTTGCATACTAATTAGGGGCTCTATCACGAAACAAACTATGGCTACTAAACTTAAGTTAATTAAACAAGTCCGTGGACATAGACATATCCATGAAAAAATAAATGCCGATGAAGCCATTATTTAGTAAGGGATGAGCCAATATATCTTAAGAGGTGTGGTTCCAAAATTTGCTGACTTATTGTCATCAGATTTTGTGTACATACATAGTCCCCCCCCCCCCGAGAATTAACGATGTTTCAGCAGACATTTATATGAATACTTTCTTTTCAAAAATCTGCATGGCCGCAAAAACAGTCAACAGTATTTTCGTGCAGTTATTATTTGATTTTTGCCACCCCTCCCAAGATCTAATGGTCGGCCCCTAAGATTCTGGTATGACTATTCCTACAGTTCACCAAATTTCTTAAACTCGACTCAATGTCAGTGAAATGTTTCATAGGAACAAACGGCGCCAACGCACATCTCGGTCGGTATGATAGCATTTAAAGGGATATTGTCACTGTACAAATGCGACGCCCAAGTGATTTGAAACCTGCAAATTCGACTCATCGCAAATGATCGATGGCTTTTTAAAACTTAATGATTAGAATTTCGTGTCGATGATCCTCACTGACGTGATCCAGCCAGTAATTGAATGGATGACGTTCGTTAGAATTACCAGACATAGAGAAAACTACCCCGCAAAAAGGACTGTACATTCTGAAGACAAAGACTGACCAAAACTGTCGGGGGTCAATCCCCGGGATTGAACGTCTCCCCTTTAACTTTTGCAGTATAACACTTTAGGGCCATAGATTGCGGCCATTTCGTTTTGCGAAGAATTATAAGTTTGGCAGGAAAAGTGGACAGAATTACTTTTGTCCAGCAACAGCCCCTCAACAACTATGATGGTAGGATGTGATTCGACTGAAACAGTCAGTTGTATCACCGCCGTCTTGCAGTACTTTGTTTACCGTATTCCTATTTCTAGAAATGGAAGGCAAAACCTAAAAACCTGACCTTGTCCTTTCGTTTCAGGATTTGTGCACCTTCAGTACAAAATCTCGAATAGTCACGGTGAAGTCATTTTGTCATCAGAAGGAAAGCTTTGAAACCAAGGGGTTTCACTGTTTTCCTGAAGTTACTGTTAGCTTCCAAATGTACATTTCTTGATGACACTACTCTGTCTTTTATTTCAGGTGAAACCGAGGCAATTTGATTTTAGGTAACTTTGAGGCAATTTGCTCTCAGGTAAATATGATCAAACATTCCCGTCTCTGTTACTGTTGTAACATTAACTGTTACTTTAAGTGTTACCACAGACTGCAATACTGTATACTCAGTGCACCTGTTGTCACTCACTTAAAAATAACTTTCTAGCATCTTGGTTTACTAGCTACAGACTTATGAATCGCAGAAACATATCGATTTGTTTAAAAATTGTTCGTAACTTATCAAAATTCCAAATTTGGCCATACCAAGTTGCTAAAGTTTTACATGTCAAGACAGCACTGTAATATTTTTGAATAGTTGCCTTACAATCGTTGTGACGAGACCGTATTTCGAAACAGTCGAGATTCTCTTCCGAAAACTTGGTAAACGTCTTGACGGAAGTTATTGAAAGGTATTACCCTCAGAAGGTTTTGTTACCTCACTTCCGGTTCCGTATTCCTTTGCCGGAAGTGGATGCCAGAGTGAACAGATCGTACTCAGTTTCTAGTTCCATTGCCTGTAAACACTTATTCGCTCTTTTGACGCGATTACCTTTTGATTTTGGTTTCTCTAATTAATTTTTCTGAATTAAAACTTGACATAATAGCCTACATTCAACTACTAGATATACGAGTATTGTTGTAGTGTAAGACTCCAACTGTACAGTGACGGCCGACATAGTTTAGCAATGAATAAACGTGTAATAATTTTTATATAACTTCGCTTGGAAAAGTTTGAACTAGTTTTCATTGTTCCCCTTCGGAGCTTTCTCTCGTTGGAACGTACGAGCACGGGACATCGAAAACGTTCAGGGTTAGTTTAGCAAACGGTCCTCCAGGTGAGCCTTAGGGGCTGTGGTTTACCATTGTGGGGCACTTAAAATCTCCGCCCGGGTGTCCAGTGTTGACTCAACGAAGAGAACTTGCAAGAATAAGTTTCTTGTGATGTTACGAGAGTTAAGCCCCTCTATTAGTATCAACTCAGCAAAGTGCGGATATATTTCAATTGTCTTTCTACGGCTGAGAAGGTCTGTCCCAAAAGCGCGTTTTCAGAACCCTTAGGGCGACCAGTTTATCCCCAGTGTGCAACACTGAAATGCGATATCCAAACACACTTTGGACATTTTGTGAAAATGAACCGTGATTGAAATAGCGCTGGTGTATTGAAAAACTGGATCAAACCAAACTGTTTGAAGCTTGATAACAGCAACAACAACAACAACAACAACAACAACAACAACAAACAGCAGCAACAGCAGCAACGTGTTTGTGCTACTGTCGAGATTACATTCAATACTGCTTAATAACCACAGCAAAAGGCCACAAGAAGACCATGTCATACACTGTGTTCACACTGTGATTACGGCATAGAGAAAATCTCTGTTCGTTAAACTCAACTCATATGTATGAAGCTGTCATTTTTATAGGGTGATGGTGATTTGGAATTTTCAGATTATCTTGCAAACTTTGAAAGATAAAATTCACTTTGGAATCTTGTAATTTTTGGATAAAAAACAAATAAGAAATGGAAAATGTGAAAGTGTTGATGATGTAAAATGTAGCGGTGCTTTTTGCTTTGAAATATTGAAGATTTTACTAAGGTCAATTCGTTTTAATTCTAATACTTTTTCCGGGCTTTTTAACCGTTTGAGAAATACATCTTCCATCCTGTCGAATTGTCCCGGTGATCAACTCGTACTCAGTGAACACAGACTATTTTATGTGTAGTGTACAACATCACTGCTGATGTCTGACTTTTCAGTCGAGATAATTATTCATTTGTCGACAACTATGAAATTGCGTATCGTACACGTCTTGTAGTGTTTGCAAGACTGACACTGTGTATTTCAACATACTTTAGGGAGAAACGGAGATTAATGTACTTACTTTCCAGAATAAAATCAACAAAACTATTATCAAAAGTTACACCTATTTTCCTGATGTAAATTTTTTTTCTGGTACTTTGGGAATTCTTGTTATCCCCGTCTTATGAGTATTGTCAATCACTTGTCAAATCAAAGTTCATGTGACCTCACATTGGAAGACACCTGGGAAACGCAAACTTGACGTTTCATTGCGGATTAGGTAGATACTATCTGCTCCATGGCTGCCCAGTGCTTCCAGAAATTTCTTCCGCGGTGAAGAGGGCGCGCAGTTCTGTGTTTACCATTGTCACGCCCTACTGCAGAATATACCACCACCAACAGAGAAAATATTTCAACTACAGCTCGCCCACGGACTTTCTGTACAATAAGTACAACTTCGGGAAACTGAGTCAGCGCTTGTCAATTAGATATGAGACGAGATAAAATACGATGAGTCTCCTGTGCTCGTGCATCGGTATGGCTACTCGTATTTCTATGAAAGTCGCTCTCCTTAATCTGTGTCTGTCTGTGCCTCTGTCTCTCTGCCTCTCAGTCTCAACACACATCCTCTGTCTTTCTGCCTGCCCTAGTCTTTTGAAATATTTCCGAGTGTATGTGAAAGTACATCTTTGTAGGTATTTCATATGGTACATCGGCGTTGCTATGGAAAACCATACGGTATTTAAAGTTTGTGGCACTTTTTTTTTCTTTCGATTCTCTTTTCGTTGAAAACTTTAAATGTGTGAACACTCAAACTGTAGGCGGACTCATCTTTTTAATGTAGGCCGACTCCCAAGCCAACTCACATCTTTATCCCACTTTAGAACAATCCATTATATGCATGGGGCTTTGACTTATCCCAAACACAAGATTTCGATGTTTAGCATATCAGGGGTCGTGCGAACCAAAAGGAACTCTGGTTCTTGTATCAGAACAATTTTCCATCCAAACGAAAACTTATAATACCATCACGAGATGTCACGGACCCTATCTCACAAAAATGAAGCGAGGAGGCTCTGGTAAAACCATTATCACCATTCCCGTAGATAAATAAAAAGACGAATCGACCGGTAAATAAAAGGAGCGGTCAAACGGAAAGATACCGTGTGCCCCGGGCCGGGAACACCCACCATTTGTTTATTTACAAATTGGCCGTGATTGCAGTCAAGCGAGGGTGGAAATTGGACCTGGGTGAAAGCTTAGCGGGATATGCGTCGCTTCGGCACGTACTGACGCCGGCTTGTCTGCTAATTTACGTGCTAAAGAAAAGAAACAAAACGCCAATCATGTCACGCCGCTGATATGGTCCAGGCCTCGGCGGTTAATCGTAATGGAAAGGGGTCCCCGACAGTGAAATCGACCCGGCACAAGCTAGAACATTCATCTCTGGGATGATATTCAAAACTCAATAATGATTTTGCAAAATTTCATACTTCTTTCAAAAATTATGATCTGGAGAATGAGTCTCATTTGAAGTGAGTAATGCCTATCATTCCGATGTCAAACAATCTGAAAGTAGGGAAGCGTATGATTAAAATGGCTCGAGGATTTCCTATCTGACTTAGTGCCTTCTTGGAAATGGAACGTTTACTGACGATTTGATCAATTAGAAAGGCGTTGCTTTCATTATAATCGGATAATCGGCGATTTCAATCAAACAATGAAAGCTCATATTTCGTGTATGATATCAAATTATAGTATACGTTTTCAGGTATCTCCTACAAGAGAGTCAATATTTCACCGTTGTGCAATTCAACCCGCCTTGACAAATTTGAACCGATGTAATACTGCCTAATGAATTATGACAGGGAGAAATCCATTCATTTTTTCCCCAGTATTTCAACCGATCTCGTTGCGACGATATAACAAACGCCTTTCAGAAATGATTATACTTTAACTTCTCATAACCAATGATGGCGATACCTCTGAAACAGGAACGGCGAACCCCTCAGTGCACCTCACTGCTACGTGATTAACTGAGGCTAAGATGAATGGACAATTTTAACAGATGTTTTATACCGGTTATATGGGTGCATTTTTAAAACATTCGCAGAATTGACTCCCCGGACAGTGATTGTTTTTACTCCAAACATGAAGACAAATTGAATTATTTTTGAACCTTTTACACAGAAACCATCTTTATCTGTGCCAGTTCAATAGACTAATTGGGTGATCTCTCTCCTCTCTCTCTCTCTCTCTCTCTCTCTCTCTCTCTCTCTCTCTCTCTCTCTCTCATATTTCTGACAAACCAAGATATGTATCAAACAATGCAAAGACTAACTTATATCGCGATGACCAGTCAAGACCAAAGATGCCTACATTCTCAAAATTCCACCAGGCGTGGAAGTAGTCAAAACTGCAAAAAATGCACACAGTTAGTTCGACCGAAAAATTCCTGCGTGGTTTTTTGTGCCACACAACAGATTGGTCGCAAATTAAAGTGTCACAAAATATGAGCAAAAATCGTAAGACGTATAGTATATGTCACTCGACCAAAATGCCTATAGTTGGTTTACTATTCCAAAATGCATGGGCCTAAAAAATCGCAAGAGTGTGGGTCAGTGTCAAGATGAACACTTACACGCAAAATCTGCAGAAAGTACACATCCAAAATGCCTATTTTACTATGAAAGTCATCGACATGTGAAGGTCCACAGATCAGAGATTTACAGATATTTGAAGGGAACTTTTGATATTATACTAGAGTTTGAATCGGTGAATCAATATCACTGTCTTGGCTTCTTCCCATTGCGGCCTTCATGGACTCAATGCATTAACAACTAGAAAAAAGGTGAGGTTTGCGTCCCGACATCTTTACGTTACATGGAAACATGCTAGCTCATGACAGCGGAACTTGAACTGTTCAAAAATGGAACATGTTTATCTGTGGAATAAATAGAAACCCCGCCCCGCCCCTCCATCTGTATGGGATTCGGCCGGGCTGTTTGAAATGAACGATTGTCACGAGAAAGATGGGTTCACAGGGATTGGTGCAGTAGTGGCGGAAAAAAGCTATTCATTTCACGCGACATTTTCACGACAGTTAAGGCTCGGTTCTTGACCTTTCTCGAGTTGGACAGCACAGGTTAATTCCAACAAAGGCGTCCTCGTTCAGAACAATCTTTTAACAGCCCCTACAATAATCTCACAACCGATAGAGCACTAACAGCCGAGAAGCACGGGGGCGCAATATTTCACTCTCTTTGGTTGTCATGCCAATCAATGTCCATCGGTCGAGTGAAGGTATGCAGTCGGTTCTTACCTGCGTGGCTCTTTTTGAAGGATATATAAATATAAAGCGAAGGGGATAAGAATGCTTGAATTTCTATGTATATTTTGCCCCAAGTGTGTGGACCACTTCGGTGTCTGTCAGTCGTAACAATGACGGAAGGCTTTTCGATAGGCAACTGCTGAATACATGTGTCATGAAAACGATAGGGACTGGACTGCTTCACAGCCTTTGACAAGGGCCGTATGTGCATGTCTGTGTACACTCTCATCCAATAGCGGATATGTTGGACATGTTTAGTCTACACACAAAGTCAATTTGAGATGGATTAATATGTTTGAACTTGAGCTTCCGAAAAATACAAATATAGGGGCATGCGGTTGTACAGAGAAATATATTTCCAAATCGTTGTCCACATGAAAAACTATGCTGCCGTACGCAATCATGTGCGATGTCATGAGTTCGTTGAACTCAAATTTGGCACAGAGGTTTGAGGAGCTTCCCCCCCCCCGAAAGGCCACACTCAGAATCATTGTGCATGCGTACGTGAACTTGAAATGCACACTGCCAAGTAATAGCGACTTTAGACGGATTTGGCAGTGAGTCATCATCTGATAGAAGTCAACGACAAGCTAAGGTCAATATCAAGGTATTTCAATGGTCTTGCCATTCGCCGTATTCCGTGAGAATATCAAATTTTGGATGAGGCCAGGCCCATTGAGCCACCTGCGAAAGCCATTACGCTTTACTTACTGCGCTCCACCCCGATTAGGGATTTTTCCCTGGCTTACGTTTCAACTTAATTTTTGAATGTCGTTATAAAGGGTTGAAATCCCACTTGAATGTGAGAAGGATTGCCCCACTCTAATTAAACGGGCTATATCATCCGGTGTCTCCCGTTTTGCGCGTCACCGTCACCATGTGACGTGTCACTGTTTCCTCGCGGTCGATTGCCAAAGGTAGGGCCCTGCAGATTAGTTCCACATCGAAGCTGGTCTCCGCGTTACGACAGCGAGGATGGGGGAAGTGAGACGGAGAAAATAATGTAAGATGAGTGTTTTCTCGAGAAAGGGGCTAAGTTCTGTGCTGTGTTGAGTTAACATCGGCCTAAGAGTAAGCCGATGCTTGCATTTCCGAGTTATATCGACTTGTTCGCAGCTGACATCACACCTGAGGTACCCGAGCAGAACACGTACGGCAAAGAAAGGATAGTTCCACAAAATTTTGGCTGTACTTGAGAAAAGACCGTGGTTACCCTTATAACATTATCGCTGTACGCTGAAAACTCGCTTGTTCTCTGAGTCGAAATACATCGAACATACGTTTGCCTGCAGTGGAATTAATTTAGGTCTAATGGTTGACACATCAGTTGCGTTGTCAGCAGGTACTCAGATTGTTACATAAAGAAAATTTCCTGGGATGCGTTAACACTGAAACACTGCATACCTTATCGACACGATTCAGATAAATTAAATTTTCTCTTTTCGATTTCAATTCAAAACCCTAAACACCTCAAACTAATAAAAAATGTAAATTGTGTAGGTTAAAAATAAATGCTATAGAGATCCACGGAAGAAACCAAACTGACTATGCCAATATTTAAAATGGTTCAAGCCGCAGCCAAACATTTGATTTGATCTTCTTTATTTACTCAGTATCGTAAGAAAACAAAGTCTTCCGTTTTCGAGCACTGATCATTTCAAATTATTGATGCAACTGAAAAATGGATTAAAACAACTTCTGTCTTGTTCAAATACTTGATTTTTGACACCTGACACACAGACTTCTATGAAATGGAGTAGGCAGAGCGTAGTAAAGGGTCACGTGGTGTTGAGTGTAAAAAAGTTAAACAAATGGCAATTATTCGAGCTGCAAGTTAAATCGTCAATTAAGGATGATTATGCGACGGAAGATAAGTTATTCACATAAAACCGTTGTTCTTAAAACAACAGACGACAGTACGGCCGGCCAGGGCTCCTGTCAACTTTTACTTCCTTTTTTTTAAACTTTGATCAATACGGGATTTCCTGCGGGCGGATTTTTGGTGCATATACAAAATAGTGGCTGGATTGTCCCTGAGTGTTTCGGCTTGATTAGTCCCGGAGAGAAAATCTAGCGATGTCAAAACAAGACAAACAACATTACTGGACAAAATAACGACCGTTGTATATGGAGGATGGTGACTGTTTATCCAAAGATTTGTCGTTTCCGGATAAAACGACATATTTTTGACTTGTATCAACACGCGTCATTTGGCTACCGCAACCGCACAGACATTTTATAAAACCAACAAACGAATCGAAATGACAGCAACTTTTGTCTTTTTTCGCGAATATTAAACCATGGCATTTCTTTCGTGTCTGTTCAAAAAAACGTCACGGTCAAGATTATGCTGGCTTCGAAGCCAAACGTTAATCATTGCCAAGTACAAAGCTCGCCCTACCAGGGAGAAACAGGCATTCAATAGATCGCTCACGCTGTGGCTCGGATTTTAGCTCATAAGATCAATAGGGTTGAAGCCCACTCAGGATAGAATTTTCCGGCGAATCTTTGCGTTTAAAAAAAGTGGACGTCTAATGCACGAAATTATTATTTAGTTTCCGGTTTCCACACCTGCATCGAAATGACGTAATCAACGGTTTAGTTTGAGTTTCAATGAACAATGGTTAATGTTTCTCCGAAAAAACCGGT
The DNA here is from genome assembly GCF_041260155.1 of Ptychodera flava. Lineage (NCBI taxonomy): Eukaryota > Metazoa > Hemichordata > Enteropneusta > Ptychoderidae > Ptychodera > Ptychodera flava. Next base: position 36,165,996 of record NC_091936.1, read on the forward strand.
TCATTCTGCGAGATTTTGATCAGGTACATTTCAACAAGTAAAGGTAGTCAGATGAATTTGCATTCTAGAAAGTAGATGTTTGATCTGCAACAGAGAACAAATATTGGGAGATGTTTCATTGAGTTAGCTCAAAAGTGTGATTAAAAAAGATCGTGGCCGGTGTGTAGCAGACTACCAATGCATTTTGCGGATTTTTGTTCGTTATGTACGCGGATGACTTTGGAAACAGAATGGAAGGAGGAACGTCAATCAGTCAGACAACGTCGACTTCGAAAACGAGGCTGAATCTCACTATAATGTGACAAACACAAACCTGTATGAGCTTAGACCTCAAAAGAACCCCGCAAACTGCATGCAGACCCGAGATCAAAAGTAATAATCGATAATAGTTAAAAAAGCCCTTATTTTCTTATAATCCAATACATGAATATTATTGATTTGGAAACACGTCGTTTGTAGGTTTTACTAGTACGATCTATTCTATTACTACCTTGATCTATTCTGATTTCAAGTTCTGACTGACTTTTCTGGAGACCAATCATTCCCTTACTAGAATTCACCTTGTCCTAGAATTCGTACTCTCCGACAGATTGTCTGTCGCCTCAGAACTCCGGAAATACCAGTCAAAAGCTGAACGTAACCACGAATACCGACTCCGTGAAAATATAAATCAAGCTGCCTTATCGTTTACTAAGTCGGCAGGCGCCACATAGACCGCTAAAAACACTTATCAGGCGATTTGAACTTTTTTCAAGTTTTACCTTACCTGTTCATGACATGTTTAATGTGGTTTTTTCCTTATCTTCCTACTTGTAAAACTTTGGCGGCAAAATTAGTTTATTTCGCTAAAATATTTTGGTGGCATTTTTCCCCGATGATAATTTTGTACGTTTTATCAAGTTCATTAGGGTGGGGTCATGTCGTGAATTTCCCGCGTCGAGAACATTGGATCGTTGGACATACGAAGTTGAGAGCCAAACAAGTACATGGACAACGAGGGGAGATGCATCATATCGCTGAATGTTACTGAATGTTACAGGGACTCTAAACGTCTATCGTGTATAGTTTTCACTCTATTAGCGCGGTGAATATAACTTTTTCTTTAATATGGGCAGACTTTTGGCCTATACGTGCCCTTTCAGATTCTAAAACCTACCTTCACACAGTAGTCGCACAAGGAACTGAAGGTCATGAATGTAATCCTTCAATTTTTTATCTACATTTTACTACCGTGCATAATTTCTGTCAATTTTTTTATATTTTATGCTTGAGTAGTTTTGTATTCAATGGTAGTAGTTTTATATTCAATGGTCTTTCCAAAATGTGTCCATTTGATGAGCAACAAACGTGTATATCTCAAATACGTTACACGTTGACCCTTTTCTCGCACAGTATTTATGGGGATGACTGTGATCGTCGTGAATCATTTGTGAGTAGACTTTGCCAATTGTTCGAAAGGAAGTTGTAGTCTGTCACCTCCTGAAGTTGTTCAGTGCAATTTTCAAGATAAGGGGTCTGTGAAACGATTGACTTTGTGTCGGCATCGCGTGAAAAATTCGACAAAAATTTTGTGTTACCAAGCTTTTTCCCTATTTGTCCTTGTATTCCACCCTGTATTGCTTTACTTTTGGCCAATACAAGATTTTTATTCATTGGTCCGAGAACGCGGTTTCATTGTATGAGCTCTTGTGATTGATGGACCGTTTGTTATGATATTGCTTTACACAGAGATCCAAATCTCAATAAGCTGACAGAGCATGCCCACATATTGCCGTCCATTTTATTTTACATACCCCCTCCGTTGATATGATTAACACTATCTGTCGGTTGCTGCTCCAAAATGTATTTTCGAGAAGATATATCCATTGTCAGTGCTATTTTCTCGTATTTTCAAGGCATACAGTAAGTTTTAGGCTGATTTAAAGATTTGAGAGTTCCCTATACTATGAAGGAATGCATCTGTATACAAAGACACAGGTGCAAATCGGTGGTTTCCCCAATATTGGCCTGTAACTTGGGTAAACATTTGTTTTAACATTTTAGGTGCGCTACAGATCGAAATTCTCTACCAATCGAAGTTTCAAGACGTCATCGAACAAGCAGTATCCCAAATACTCAACAGCGTTTAATTCTATTTGCGGGACTTCACCACCGGTCTGGTGACTGATAATTTTGGTATGGTGACTGCCGACTGGTGGAACAGCTAATACATGTGTGATTGGCATGTGGACGGAGGCTACCAGCGCGTGGTCACTCCCAGAACAATAGTGAAGGAGTCTTATGTTACACTTATCGTCGACAGTTCAAATAAGACTGAACTGCAAGAGTTGCATCAGTTAGGTGAGCGTACATCTTCGAACGAAGCACCGAGGACCCATCCTTTTTCTGGTCGTGTGCGCGTTGTCTGTCATAGGGTCGAGATTAATCATGGATGTGATTCAAGCGATGCACCAGCACCAGCAGTCCATGGAGGATAGCGACAGCAGCTTCAGCGGCAGCTTGAACACTTCACCGCTGCCGCATGATCTCTACAGCGAAGACAACGCCGACTACTATAAAGAGAAAGGAAGTCACCATCCCAGAAAGCGACGGTATAGGAAATCGGGCGCGGACGGAGGGGACGGGGGCGGCAAGCTGCGGAGAAAGCATGTGCCGCCGCAGTCCTTCGAAGAACTCCAGAACCAACGGTGTATGGCCAACGTGCGCGAGAGACAGCGCACCCAGTCGCTGAACGAAGCCTTCTCTGCTCTGAGGAAGATCATTCCAACACTGCCATCGGACAAACTTAGCAAAATTCAGACGCTCAAGCTAGCGTCGAGGTACATTGACTTTTTGTTCCAAGTGTTGAGGAGCGATGAGGTGGACACCAGGCTGAACATGCCAGCCAGCTGTAGTTATGTCGCTCACGAAAGACTCAGTTACGCTTTCTCCGTTTGGAGGATGGAAGGAGCGTGGAACATGACCAGCCATGGCAACTCGCACCGATAACACCAAGACTTGTCGCCCATCATTCCCTCTTATCTCAGGTACGGCAAACATGTCACCAAAAATTTCTTTTTTCCTGTTAGTGATCTGTGTCAAAGACTATTAGACAATTGGCATATTTACAAAACAGGGTGTCCAAATAGTGTCCGGCGTAGCACTTTGACACAACCTGTACAAGTATGTTTGGACAGTTAGCAACGGCGTGCCGCTAAATACAGGGGGATTTCAAATCTAAAAGGAGTTAATCTGTTTTATTAACCGTTGGGTTAAAAGGTGATGGCAGTCAAACGGGTTCTTCTGCGAATAATAACCTCAAGCCACGGTCACTCTGTGAACGAAACTTATCACCGCATTTTCAGAACTGCCCACTGTTGTTTACGGCTGCCTGGCTTCCGTACAGCCACGAGAGAACGACTCCACGCGAAATATCGTAACCTAAAACCGGGACAGTGTCGCCCCGCCTCGATCTCTCTACCCGGGAAACCGGCGCCGTTGTCGACTTCATAAACATTGATACTTCTTCATTAGTTGGCGGCTACAGCAACCTGTCCTGTCCAATTTCCTTACTTTCGAGAGCTGGCTGCCAGTCAAAACCCTTGTCGGCAGCGTGAGCCAACCGACTTTGCCGCGGGTTGTCCTGCTCAAGAGAGAGAAAGCTAGAAAAGGGAGCGAGAGTGATTCACAAACTTCGCGCAACGAGTAGTTCGCAGTTCTCCTATGTAGATTTACGAGTTGTTTCCATCGAGGCTAGGTCACTCAGAAGCTTGGTCGCCAACCTTCATTTAAAAAAAATGAGTAAACCTCCAGACAATTTAGGCTTTATAATCAATATTCTGGTTTCTAGTAACTTGATCACTGATGACATGAGAACTGCCCTGCGTAGTGTCACAGATCCAAAAAACCGGACACCCTCACATGCCTGCACATTGTTCAGCAGATCGGCCAAATGGTTCCTTGCCTTGTAACTTATCACATCTCTGTGCCCAGTCGGTAGTCATATCACTTGACCGCTGAATCATCAGATGGCCAGCTAACAGGTTGATAATCTGTTCAGTGCGCTGTTTTCAGAGTTTAGCGTTCCTGCGTGTTAACTTGTTTATTCATTAACATTTCGAGGCTCTGAGAAGAACCGAGGCTTCAGTTGGCAAAGACGTCAGCCAGAAATGGTCATTGCTGCCAGACAAAATGGCGCCATGCTTTCATTACACCACCGGGGGTATTCCCAGTTTCAAAAATACCTTACAGTCCGTCGTCTATAACTTCCATCACCTTGTCAGACTTCCAACTGTGCCAAAAATGCGTAAGAAAATTGAGTTTGACGACAAAACATAGGTAGCTCAAGGGAGTTGGTCTCTACATTTTTGATACTCTGAAACTGTTCGTGATGTGGCTCTGAAATTTAGTTTGGTTTTATTTTTATGTCCCCCCCTCGCCCTCTTAAAGAAAAATGCTTCCGGTGATATTCAAGTTCCTTCAGAGTGACTTTCCCCTAATTCAGCGGAATTTCAGGATATAAAATTCATACTATACATAAAATAACTCGTTAGTTTTCGACGCCAACGTCGGATTGTATCGTTCACGGTTAGTGAACATAACTGCAGACTGCTTGAGTATGTCTTGGCGAAAAGTTTCGCGCCAAATCATCTTCCATCGTTATGTCGTCTGGCTTCCAATCTTCCGCCATCGTCACCGTTCAACGTGCTCGTTGTCAAATCAACTCTTTTTTAAAATTCGGACAAAAACGGTGTCAAAATATGTACCAAATGTATATGCACAATATGAGAGACGACAGTTACAACTTTAAGTTCTAAAGAAGACATTCGGTAAATGTGTATGCCGCCCCGCCGCAATCTTGACAACCCGTTTACAGTCAAGCTGGTAGTGACGATGACTGATCGCAGCAGCTGTTGTGAGTCGTTTGTGTATATGCATTTGATATACAACCAATATGTCAAACAAGCAGGGCAACATAAACCATCACGCTCCAGAAATAAACTGTGGCCAACAAATAGCTATTTTTCATGCCATTTTGTTTTAAGGATGACGTAAACACAGGGTCACTTTTGCCAATTTTTATCGAGGTCCTCAGCAATCGGTCTCTTTGTTGACACTGTCAAAGAAGGGTCGGCACTATTGGCTGCCCGTCTGAAACCTAGACCGAAAGTTCTTGACAACAAAATTTGTATATTTTCCTTCACACCTAACGGGTCATGGTTTTTTAGTACCCAACCGCGTTGATATCTGGGTTTGCTTTCATCCAGCAGAAAATGTAGAGAACCTGTCATTTCGTGTTTAAGTAAGGCAAACATTTAAAGTTTTCGGTTTCAATCGCGAGATGTTGTTTGCCAGCAGAAATGACGGACGGCTGATGTTTCTCGTCGATTGACACGACGTTGAGATTGAAATTATGAAATTTGCTGGTAATTGCTTTATAAATTATTTACTTAGGCTTAGCTCAAGTGCCACTCCTCGCCACTTGTAAGGGGGCGTTTCACTTCGAATTCAGCCTTTAATCGGGGTTATTTACACAGCTCTGGCTCTCTTTCCATCGCTGCTAACTTCTGATAACATCATTTCAGTCTATCGCTCAGTAACACCGACCAAAACTGACTCAAAAATGTTGGGGGACTCTCTAACTCATTTCGATAGCATTATTCTATAAGACGGGTAAAGTTGTTCAGACGAAAACCAAACTTCAGATGAATGGGGGTGTCTACCGAAACACTCGTTCCTTGACTAATTTCTGTAACGCAATAACATCAATGAATAAATGTGGACGCTGGCAGTCATATCACATAACACATAAAAATGGCTGTCATGTCACACATAGATGACAACAACGTCCGCTTTAACTCTGAAGTGGGAATATTTATCAGGTAATTGTCTTCGGCTTTTAAGGGGATAAACAAATATAATGCCTTGGCCTTCGCTTTATCGGCCCCAAGGGCTTGACCAGCAAGTGTGTGTCCGAGGAATTGGGTAAAAATTTTCACGGTCTAACCTCACGGGTACACTGGCGTGACATTCGCATCTCGTCCCATTACACGACTGCGAAATTACAGAAATAGATCCTCCAAATGCCTCTACCGACTAAAGTTCTGAAAACATTGTAGACAAAACTCATGACGGGCCCTTATCGGCTTGTGAAAAGGCGCGCAAGATATTGTCGTCTGCTCATTTAAATGAAAGCTACTTTTTGACGATGGTCACTGTGGCAATTTACATGTATTTTAGTCATGCGCAACTCACATGTTCTTGTTGGAGCATTTTCTTCTATGCCACTTGAAGTTACTAATGGTTTTCTGTTTATTTTTCGAACTATGTGTACACCCACTTTTACTCAGCCACTTGCATCGAAAATCTTAATCTAACTGCAGTTTCAAAAATATTAAAAGGTTTTTCGTTTCTGTTTCTTCTCTCCTACCCACAGAGCTTTCTTCTACCTTGTACAGGCAACGTGAGAGACCCACACGCTAACTTGAGCAACCGGCGGGCTTATCACATCCTGCATTCACTTGACCCATGATCGTCAAGTCTGTGAGAACGCAAGCTGGAAGAATCCGACGAAAAAGGAGCCTTATCCTCTGCTCTTCACGCGACTCAAACTGTGTAAGACTTAGGTTCTTGGTATCACGTGATACGATGTCGTCGAATGAACAGCAGTGAGCTTCGTTTGTTCGTTCAGATGTATATAGCTGAGGAGGCTGCCATGTAACGCGTAATCTGGCTGCACTACGACGCATGAAGTTATCCTCTTCGGACTTATACAAGCATCTGTGATGATGACGACAAGGGGTCGCCACTTCTTAACCAGCTGTCGTTCGTCCTATTTTTCTGAACATTTTCATTCGCAACATTCGGGGTTTTTTATCGTTTCTTGACCAGTTCAAGTATTCAGTACTGCTCTCCTCATACTATATCGTGTTTCACCCGCATTTGTTTTCTCAGACATTCAAAATACATTGTTCGAAGTTCATTTTTCCAAAGTTTTAGAGTGTTTACCCTGCAATTCATACCGGCTTAAACTGAAGGAGCCTTCGATTTACACCTGCATAATTTTGTAAGCCTCTGTCAATCGTGTCCTCGGAACATAATCTCTTGATTTGGTCACTTCAGTAGATCATGACATCTGTTGCCAGGGCAGAGGTCAAATGCCATAACCAATATCTGGGTCTAGAGATATTTGCAGGTTCATTATGTCGACAGAGCGAAGGTGCGCAAAACCATTCAGACATTCGTAAATGAACGCAGTGTAATGAGACTTTCAAGGAGAGTCTACCATGTTGCAAGTTGAACTTGTGCCAAATCTTGTTCCTTTTTTTTCTGAGAAAGGTCACACGTGCTTAGTTTTTCCATGAGATGCAAATTTATGTTATGGTATCGTCAGATATTGTTATAGTCACATCGATAGACGTAACTGCATGTTAAATTTCATCCCATTTTCGTGAAATATTGATATTTGTTATTTTCAGTGGTCATAGTACATATTTCTTTCTGTGTGTAATTTCACAAAATTCATCCTGTTTTGTCGCAACCATATCCGATTCCCTTTCCCACCAGTCTTTCGAATGACAAATTCTGATCTTCCCCTGCATTGGAAATCCCCATTTGCACTGGTAACGTCCTGCTGTAAACTATACTAGACTTCGGGTGCTTGCTCGTTTCCTTTAACCTGGATCGTAGTCGGCCGCTTGTTCAGACATTAGTCTTCAACGCCGTAAACCTCACGGAGGTCAATGTATTCGCAGATGAGGCCAAGAGCGGAATATCTAGACCTGTTTCCTCGGGGGAAAAAGCGATGAAGCTCGGCAAATACAAGTGTTTTACACCAGTATTTGATATAACGGGACTTTTGCACTGATATCGGACAGTGTTTCCTTACAATTTATCCGATGACAGGCCTGAAGCACAAAGCGTCGAGTACAGATTTAATTTCTTTATATATTAGTGTAATTTAAAAGACTTTATTCCTGTGATCACTTTCGTCCCTGGCAGTTTCATTGGATTCCTTCACATGCCATTTTAAAGTGATCGTTTCATTAAACCAAAGTTATAATTTTGATTGCACGATATGTCTGTGTGGTCCATTGTTTCAATGATATTATTTGGGACTACTGGGTGTGCGAAAGTGTATGATGTTTCATGTGTATGCTAATATGTATTGTATGTAAATACAGCTATAGATCCATGGAGTGGGCAAGGCGTGCATGAGAGCATAGATAGTTCCATGTATCATATAAGCTTACAGGTTGTGTTGCGAAGTTGAACACTAGAATACTTAAAAATTACAACTAACGGAGCGTTTTTAATTGTGTACATACACATACATAATCCACCCAACCAGCAATATACTTTGTACTATGTTGGTTTATAGATATGTATGTATGTATGTATGTATGTATGTATGTATGTATGTATGTATGTATGTATGTATGTATGTATGTATGTATGTATGTATTTATGTGAGCATGTATGTCTATATGTATATGTGTATGCGAACGTGTATCTTTAGTATATATATATATATATATATATATATATAATATATATATATATATATATATGTGTGTGTGTATATGTATGCACGTGTGTATGTATGTATGTATATATGCATGTATGTATGTATGTATGTATGTATGTATGTATGTATGTATGTATGTATGTATATACGTAAGTGCATGGGTATGTATGTATGTATGCATGTATGTAGGTATGTATGTATGTATGTATGCATGTATGTATGTTGTATGTATGTATGTATGTATGTATATACGTAAGTGCATGGGTATGTATGTATATATGCACAGTGTTATTCTTAAAGTAAATTTTTGTCCGGACTAGAATTCAATTGTCAATAAAACTACAAATTGTACACTGTGTCGACGAGGCTAATACTTCGTAATTCAATAAACTCAAGAGAGAAGAACAAGATAATGAATTATAGAACAACAGGATTAAAACATTAACAAAGTTACAGTTATTGTCTCATAAAGGTAGAAACACGTGATGTCAGTATAAAATAGATTTCATGTGCGTGCATCATACTTTTTCTGCCTGTCGTATTAACAGAACAGTGTTGTAGATCTGTATTAAGTTACGTCTTTCGCAAACATAAAATCATACGTTCGGAGAAAATGTAATAGATTCTTCAAACTTTCTCGCGAAAGGAAGCTTTCCGACTTCTCTAACTGCTGGAGGAACACAATGGTGCGACTGGGATGTGGCACCACGCTTACAAGGGAAGTGACGAGGTCAAAGTGCTTTCCCGGATCAACTTACATTTCGTTTTCCGCAGTGACCTTTAACCTTTCGGTCCTTTACCGGCAATATTAAAAAATATGACTCAAATCTGTTTCAAGTTCACAGTCGGTGGGTGTGATCCGGTATACACACCGTGTTTTGCGCAAGGCTGTGTGAAAGCCTCTGGCGAGGTTTCGTCCCTGTACACTCCACGACCTCCTTTCAAAATGAAATTTGACAGGATCTGGAAAGTGTTGAGAGATTTTCACAACGTATGTAGCTGTTCGGTATACGGAACTGATGGGGCGGTTTCTCAGTCATATTTTCGGATGACTGAACGAGGAAAAATTACTTCGGTTGAGTGGCGGTCTCAACAGAAGACAGGTATTGACCAGGAGTAGATAGCTAGCAATCGCTGAACTTGATCGGACGCATGAGCCCTCTGATTAACAATCAAAGGATCCAGAAAACCAAAATTTGAAACCTGAAACGTCGTTATAGATATAGGCGCCCTAATAACGTAAATACATTTAATGTTTATTTTAGAGAAGACATCGTTTTTGAACGTTTCTTTTACATGCGAAAGGAGAACTGAAAAAAACCGAAATTCGAGGTGTATACTCGGATTGATACGCCCTCTTGTTACGACCAGTACCAGTCATTTGATATACCACGACATAGATTAACATAAAGTGAAATAGTTTTGAAGGATTTCATAAACTGCAACGCTTTCTGCCATGTTCCGTAATATGTTTGCACGCGATATGAATATGCAATGCAAACCTGCATGCCGATGTCGGCCTTTCTTCCTGTGAGAGTATTCGGGCATTCAATGTGAGTGAAGTCGCGAAACAAATTGCCGATGCTTAGAAAAAAATTTTACCGTTGAAATAATTTGGCTTTTATTAGTCGCGTTAAAGTTCAAGCATCTTCGAACGTCACGTGACTATTTAAAGTATGTAATTCATATCACGGCTAATCCAATTAGATCGCGCGTCGTTGCGCGGTATTTGGGATTACAACTGTCGAAATACTTAAGCTTTTTTGGCGCGCAAAAACGCCGGTGATAAATCGATGGGCGTTTTTTTTGCGATGTGAAACTCGTTGAAGTCACAAGGGGTAATAGAGATCAATGGGCCGCGCTGAGGAATCCCTTTCAATAGCCACTCTTCTCCGACCAATCACTTTCTGCAGGGCAATATTTCACTGTTCAGTGTAGGGAATGCGCCCGAGGAACTTCCACTCAGATAGTTGCAGAATATTTTTCCAGTCATGGAAGCGGGAAAATATTTCCGCGTTCAGGCAAACGTTACTAATTTAGGGTACTCGAGATCGTCAGCGACTCGGCGGACAGTAGTCCGCTTTGAGAGCTTTTGTATTGTCGTCATCACTGCCAGGGCCAAATACACAGTCCGGAAATGGACCTATTTAAACTGATCTTATAGTTGCAAAATGATTCTTCAGAAATTACATGCATGTAACATGATTCAATAGATCAATTTGTGATATTGAACTTTATTTCTTTACTGAAAGTAATGCCACACCCACCCGCTATAGAAACGCCACCTCCATATAGTAGTCACTTTTACTTGGTCCCTTGGTTTACCACTATGCACAGGTTTGACTCTGTGTGTGTGTCTCCTCTCTCTCTCTCTCTCTCTCCCTCCCCCTCTCTCTCTCTCTCTCTCTCTCTCTCTCTCTCTCTCTCTCTCTCTCTCTCTCTCTCTCTCTCTCTCTCTCTCTATATATATATATATATATATAATACACACACACAATGTATACAATGTGCCCTCCCGGTTATCACCATAATGGCTCTATGGCAATCTCTGAACTTGGGCACAGAGAGTACGGTATATATGTATATATATATATATATATATATATATATATATATATATATATATATATATATATATATATATATCTGTGTACATACATACATACATACATACATACATACATACATACATACATACATACATACATACATACATACACAGACACAGTCGCTCTGATCGAGCAACTTTTTATTATCAATTATTAGATTAGTCGTCTTATTCGGTACCTCTCAGACAATTATGAAAGAGCAGTCAACAAAACATAATTTCAGCCACGTTTACAGCAACGGCGACACACATATAATACTGCTATCAACCAGATACACATGCTAGTAGGCTAATGGAGCGCTGCTTTCACTAACTACAAACTTCAGCTGTAAAGGGCCAGTAACTGTAACATTTGAGGATTTTCCAGTATTTTTTGTTTAGTATGTCAATGGCAAGTTCTTGTTTTACTCACCAAAACATGTTTCAAACACCTATTATCTAGCTTGCCAACATATCGTCAACATGTGTAGAATGCACTGTTATTGTTTATATTTGAATTCTTGTCCGGACCAAAATTCACTTGTCAACAATAACAATGTAGTTTACTAATCTACAGAGGCTGATTTGAACAGCTGAATACAGTTGTATCTCAACATGCTTTGAGGAGTCGAACAAGAAACTGTAGTTGACATTAAAAACAGATTATAGTGTTAAAAATCATCAAAAATTACATGGCCCTGTAATGAATAATACCAATGCTATAATTGGCACCTCATATCATACATCGCTATTAATTTTTGCTATTTAATTTTATAAATATTTTTCAGTTCTTATTTCACACGTAAAAAACGTTCAAAAACGACGTCTCTAAAATAGACATTATGTATTTACGTTGTTGTAGCTGTAACTCGCGTAAGACGTTTCCAAGTTTCGAATTTTGGTTTTCTGATCTGTTTTTAGACTGTTTATTCTTAGACATATCCTTTGATTGTTGTTCAGAGGGCCCGTGCGTCCTCTGTTTGTCGTTTGGATACGCAATACAGGGAAAAGAGATCGCTGTGTGGGGAATACAAGCTTGATGAATTTCAGTAGCGCCAACCTCTGGTGTTTAAAATGCTGTAGGTCTCGGCAACTGCGAGAATGCATGTTGCCGTTGGAAGTCCCTGTTTATGAATGAAAGGGCAATGCGAGAACGGGCAAGCATTCCTGGGAAAGGCGGTCAGCTCCACACACGCTCCTCTGCTGGGAATGCAGCTGCAAGAATTGGCGGATTTTATATCGCGTGTAAAATGCGCCGAACCTTTTGATCTTCCGGCAGACCGAGTAAACTGAAACTGCACTGTGTTTGTCGGGGAGGAAGGCAAATTTGCCTCGCTCTTTTGCTTGGTATGTGACGAGGTTACCGCGGAGTGGGCACGTTCATTGCCAACGGCGGGCTGTAGACGTTCGTTCACAAAATTTAGTTCGAATTTTCCCACGCAAGAAACCAACAACAATGTTTTGTTGGTTTTACTATTAGTGGTAAATTCAATTCTGCTTTCTCTATTTCATGTCAGTAAAATAAAAATATTATCATGACGTAAACATTCAACCTGTATGAATATTTATGGGTGGACTCCGGGAAATTCATGTAAGATTTCTTTCCATCTTGTCCGGTGTAGTTCGGATCCCTTTTTAAGTCGGTAGAAAGCTGATCTTGAACCAATTTTGTTGAGTGACCTATGACCCCAATTTCATCAAGGGTCTTGACTCGTAAATCATTTATTGTGCATCACACGGTTTGTGTATCACTTTAATTGCTGGTAGTAACAATATCTTAAAATTCGAGAAACAGTTGAAAGTGTTGGATGCGGTCCAAGTTCAGCGGCTACTGTGCTGTACAGATCTATCTGTCGCAGCTGCGCAGAAACACAGAAAGTGGAAAAAGACCCACATTTATTTGCGTTTCTGGCATTGTACACGTACATCCAGTCGTGAGAATGTAGTCAATTACTGCGCTTTGCGCCGATTCTCGCCGATAGCAAGTCATAAAAACCGTAAAACCCAATAACTTGGATAAACTTTATTTATCTCCTGCCTCGGTATTTCTCCTCGGTTTCGCCCATCAACTGCGGGTAACCTTTGACCTCGGCTCGAGATGTTTACGTTCATGATGCAAAATGCGGGCCAAATAGTTTTAACATGGGACAATGCTCATCTCTTTTCGACAGAGATAGCAGTTTCTCGATTGTTCCTAGACGTTTATGTTGACACATTTATTTTTTTGCGGAGGAATATCACAATCATAAAAGTTAATTACAGGCTGCGAATCTCGACTCTCGAATCCTGCACATAGCTTTTCTACGTTGTGGCTTCATTTACGAGATTGCATAATATGTGTGAAGCTAAACTGATTTTTTTTTATAAAACGACCGAACGAAAAGATACTAGCCGTGCGCCGACGAATCTGTTCGACGTCTAATGAGCGGTAATCTCGATCGCAGTCAGAAGAGAAATATTTCCTTCCAAAACAGGTATTGCTCGGGGCGCACAATTTTGGTATTTGCGGTATTAGCTTACAGCTAGACGAGCACACAACCTTTTCAACGCTACAAAAGCCTGTTTTTGTGCATATACAGACAAGCTCAATCTTTGGTGAGCAACGGTCGGCGGTATTTATGAATATGTCCTGGGTGCGATTCGATTTTATGTTGCTTGTCTGTTATCGTTCTCAAAAGAGGCTTTATGCCACCGTTTGTCAAGTTTTATCACCAGAAACGTGCAGTTATCAATGACCTTTCCAGGGTGCCGATCCAAATTCAAAATTTTGTCTTTCCTATAAGAGACCTATCTGGATATAAAAATGTTCATCCTGATTTGAGTGTGTTTTTTGTTGTCCTAAAACTTTGTCCTGTTGAATTCCGAAGTTAAATATTACTGATTTATCCGAAGCAATCGACCTGCCGCTCATCTTTCCGGGCCGCCTGTTCGGGTCAAAGGTCAACTGAAGTATGACGACTTACCGTCGACCAATGGCATGAATGGCCGACGATACGTTCTCAAGCAGTTGTGTCTCGACCTTGGGTGCGGCCATTTCATAAATCTGATTTTTCATATGATTTCCGGAGCTAAGATAATAAACAATTTATGCCGCTTTACCGTCCCCACCTTTGTTTTTTCTAGGTCAGATACATCTCGCTTATATCTTGAAATGATTCTTCGGTGCGGGTCCTACAATACTTTGGGAGACATGACCAAGAAAGTAAAGCATGCTGCCTGGAGTTCTAGCCAAGTTAAACACTTATAACAGATCTTCATTGTTATCTCACCCAAAATACCCTCAACAGAACATCCCAGCTAAACTTGTCGATGAATTACTTAACATTTAAGAATCTAATAAAATATATCTTTTTCTCGACTACAAGCTGGGTGCTAACACATACAACAAACCTAAACAAAAGTACACATTCAACCATCACAACAAAATTTAAACGTGTTCCTGTCTCGGTGTTGACAATACCAGACATACGCTTACGTAAAATGGTGTTTGTGCCTTCAGCGATGCAAAAGCTCGACTGTGCCGTCCGCGGAGAGGTAAATGGTTCCCAGACATGACGCTCCTCGGCGTTGCGTCCATCATCTGCGTCATGTGCGTTGGACAGCCGTGCTGGCTGGTTGGTTTGAGTTTCATCTTCTCAGCTGGATGGCTTCTATTTTGTCTTCTTCACACTTCTGATCTGATCATCTTGACTTCTTCTGTAGATGGGGATGGGGAAGGTGGGGGGGGGGGTGATTAATCTGATGGCGAAAAATACTTTATCGTGACTGCGCATTAAAGTTTTTCGATTAATTTTTCAGATGGGATTCGAAATAAGTTCAAAAATAGATATCTTCTTCTCTTTCTTAACTACAACGATGGGAGATTTGGTCGTTGCTCACTACACATGATCCATTGTGACAGCTTTTGGTTGCGTAAAACGTGCAGACCGACAACACTGCCAGCTGTTTGGTACAATACGCCCGTTCACCGTATCATATTTGACATCTTTCAGTATTTTATTATATTCTGCGGGAAACTTTCGTGGTCCAGTCGCTGCACAGTCGACTGACAAAACGTACATCCAAAATTGAATTTCGGGTGTTTCTTTTGAAATAATGTTTTACTGCCCGTATCGATATATATATATATATATATATATATATATATATATATATATATATATATATATATATATATATATATATATATATATATATATATATATATATATATATATATATATATATATATATAGGGTTAGCGAACATTCATGAGGATTGAGAGCGACTGGACACTGGACGTTTCAACATCCGTAAGTTTCACGGAATCGAAGTAGGAACAGAGGATGATAGGAAGTACAAACCTCTCGAAAACAGCCATCAGAGGTTAAAGCTACCGTCGCCTTTTACCTCAGCGTTCATTCATTTCTTTCGTCTGATTACCACTTTCCCTCGCCCCCGCCGCCCCCGCCAAAATAAAAAGATAAACTCGATATTCGCGCTCTGTGACCGAAGTCTGACAAACTTGGACAACTGGCGCTCACTCTGACAACCGGGTGAGTTGAAATCGGACGCGAGGGGTTACACTACGTTGTCGGTAATCGCCCATCGAATGCTTGTCTATTGCACCACTGTACCATCATTTCTGCCCATCTTCCTGCTATTTAGAATAGTCCGCATACCACAGTTAAATTATAGATATTTAATGTCAAGCTAGGCTGTAAATTATCCGTCGCTTGTCCTTTGCTCTACTGCAATTACTCTCACGGCAAAACCGTTGTGGAAAAAAAAAGTTGACATGCAATTTAAACTGAAAAATCAGAACGTCCAATTTTAGAAAGTTGCAAAAGCAATGAGCGGATAAGTGGTGGTCAATTTACCAACATGCTGTGGCCCTTATCTCCTATCGAGGCTAAGGCGCCCAGCCAGTGTTCCTGTGAAAGTCCACGTTAAGCCCTATTATGTTGTGTTGTCCGGTACCAGCGGAAATAAATCAGTTGTACTTTATGTGATCGGCTTTTTACATTCATCACGACATGTTTTATAACTATAGATGAAATATTTCTGTTTGACCTGAGGTCGCTCCGATTTGAACTTTATCAGTCTTCTTCGACGCCTTTCACGTAAGCTGAATGCCGCGCTATTACGCCAAAGCAACGCATTTTGTTTTGGTATTGCGATTTTGAGAAAATATACAACATCGCCGCTTCTTGTGAGAACGATTTCAAGGCTGCGGCTACAGCTGTATTCCGGAGCGTCCGACGAAGCTGTTTTCATAATGTATCGGTTTGCGCCACATACGTCACAGAAACACCATTGGAATGTGCTTGGCAGCTATTATTTGCATGGTGCCAGCCTGTCTGCGAGTGAATTATGTAAATGACTCCACATGTGGGAGAGGAACTCCGTGAAACAGGGGTATCTGTTTTCTCCCAGTTAACAATAAACATACCCCTTTTTAGCCGACAGTGAGTTCAATCTGTTAAAACCAAAATGTTTTTCCGTTTATAAGGCCCAGTAGAACGATAGTGTAAACCTCAGCTTTCAACAGTTCCCAAACTTGTGTACTCTTAATGGATCAAATGTCTTTGTACTTTTTTCCATCAAAACAGAGAACGAGTTGTGGCTCGGAAACTGTCAATGCATTGATTGCGCGGCCCTCTCTGGGCCTGAAGTTGTTTGTATCCAGAAACAAATATTACAGCCCCGAAGAGGGTTGACAGCCCCGTGTTTTCAGTTACTGTACCTAAAATTAATCAGGTGCCCTGCCATTTCTGCTTCATTTCTCCTCGTGGCACACAAAAAATGTCGAAAATTTTCATTTCGATGAAAATTTCATGCTCTGTTCTTTGTCCGAATTGATTGATTCTGTCACTTTGTTAGTTTCGTTTGACCGATTCTTGTAATTGGTTCCGCGGCTTCCATTGGTTACCCAGAGACGCCCAGCGTCATTTCAAGTCATAGAAGAGTTTTTTTCAGAGCAAATCTTTAATCCCACTCTTTCGATGTATCTTTGCCGTCGGCTACCAAAGTGCGCGCCAAAAGATTGACGAGGGCTGGCGTGACAGTAACCACGAGTTAGAGTGGAAACCCACCCTCCTGTGCTGTAGACTTCGCACCACACTGCATGGGGCTATATACTTTCAAAGTTGCAGTCGAATATAGCGTTCAAAATGTTCGCAATCGAAGTACACAATCGCTATGATACAAAAACAACAACAAAAACCAGGCTGGATAAAAATGTAAAGTATACAAGAGCGGAGAAAGCGAAC
Organism: Ptychodera flava; assembly: GCF_041260155.1. NCBI lineage: Eukaryota > Metazoa > Hemichordata > Enteropneusta > Ptychoderidae > Ptychodera > Ptychodera flava. Next base: position 36,183,340 of record NC_091936.1, read on the forward strand.
CCAAACTCGCTCCCCTGACGATTTACTGGCCGTACTTTCTAAAAGTCGCGTCCGATAATGTGTCACTTGACGGGGTTAAAAATAAAATATACCCGGGTACGTGCATACCAAGTATTTTTCTTTCTGTCAGATTATTTATATCGAAACTTTGAATAATAAATATTGAGACCCGTGTTTATCATTTGACAATTATGTTGCTATGATTTATGTGATGGTTATCTAGCTTCCTCGCGTCAAGTCACACACGGATTTTTCTGGGCTTGTAATTTTAGGCGGTAATTGGTTGTATATTCAAGCTACGAGTCTTTGTGTGTACAGTACTGCAAACTACGTCAAAGCAATAGTTTCAATGGAATTTTGTCTTACTTTGTATTTTTTGTTTGTTTGTTTGCTCGTCAGTTTGTTTGTTCGCTTGCTCACTGATTTGCTCAAGGGTTGTCGGTTTTATCCTGCTTTTATACTGATTTAAAATAGTGTACTGCACAGTCCTGTATGTGGAGAAGTGTGTGCGACTGATATCAGTTGATGAAACTGATCATTAATAGGGAACACTGTGCGTGGGAAGGCATTGTTCGTGCTAGTTACATGCCTCGCAAGATTTAAAATATTGTTTTTTTCATTTCCATTCCAGTGTATCGGACGAGAAACTGGGAGTTATCGTTCTATTTAGCAGACTCGTTCGTGACTTTTTGATCGGTACGAATACTATATGTTAATTCTTTTGTACCTGCTTTAATTTTTTCTCTGCAGTTAGCCTGGCTAGAAATTATTGTGATTGTGTGGGACGATGTTAAGACGAATGAGAGATTGGCCCAATGAGATTTTGATAGCTTCTTCCATCGAATAGGAGGTATATATATATATATATTATATATAATATATATATATATATATATATATATATATATATATATATATATATATATATATATGTCTCCTGAGAAAACTGCAATGCGATTGGTCAGTTTTCGTTTTGACATTGTAAATATTGTTGATATGTTGTCGCGTTTATTTTCGTCATTTTAACTTTTGCTCCCTCTGACTAGCTCATATATATATATATATATATATATTATATATATATATATATATATATATATATGTATGTATATATTATAAATAGGTATATGTTCATAGGTACATATATCAGTACATTATTGGTACATATACATATTATATGTGTATATATATAAATATATATATGTATATATATATATATATATATATATATATATATATATATATATATATATATATATATATATAATGTCATAGTCACAGTCATACTAGTATTCCAGGATGTATCGGTAATTTCTCTATATAACAATATGTCGAAAAATTAATAAGCTAGCTACAACTGTAACTTCCAGTGCAGTTTTATTTGGATGCTTCATTATGTCAATTTGTAGATGTGCTGCCATTTGCATGGTTCCTTAGGAAGAAGATTAGCAATAAAAACGTATTCCGCTGAGAAGAAAGCATCTATTCGTGTGTGAATCCCGGTCAGCCTGCCTGTAAGTTTACAGATGGAAGAGTCACATACGGCAATATACATACATTCTGTTGCACAAGTTTTTAAGCTGTAATGTATGCATTTCTCAGAAGTTCCGCAATGCCGTGCATTCAACTGCGGCTGCAGGGTTGGCTTTAAAGGCTGGTGATTATCCAGTCTGTCTAAATCAATAAATTTCGACATAAGCGGCCTGCATCCCCCAAAAAATAAATGTGTGATCTAGAATCCCAGGGTAAATAGTGGAAATTCGCGCGCGAGAGAGTTGAAGTGGTTATCTGCTTAATCTTAATACATACGTTGTTTCTTGTCATTTGTCCAATGACAGGTTTCGACTCGCAATTCAATCATGATTGGCTGATCAATGACAGATGAAATGATTTGGACGATTGATTGATTTGTGCTGTCCCCTCAATGTTTGTTGTTTTAAATGCGTCTGAAACCATCGCCGAGTTTAAATCGCCATTAAAAACGCCCCCATTGGAATAACCAGAAGGCGAGAATGGCTGTTACACAAGGTTACCTTCAGCCGATGCAATTGCAACCATAAACTGAAAAAATATAATATAATAAATTTGTTTTAAAGTTTACGTATCTACATGAAAATGCTAGTCTACTGCGTTCTCAGAACTTTTTCGACGCGTTGTCTAAGTCTTATGAAGTGATGGCCTTCGCCGCTGTCCGGTTTTCCCGTTACGTCAGCCCTATAAGAGGTCGTTGGGTTGTTTTGCCGGTAAGGTGATAGTCCGTAGCCTGTCGCGAGGCATATTTTGTTGACCTGTCTCATGGGTAATCGGACAGACGTGTTGATTGATGGAGAGGTGTTGAGGGGCAAGAACAACGCGAAGGCGTCCGAGTTTAGTCAGTAGTGAGGGAATGCGGGTCTTTTGTCCGCTCTTGTTTTAGCCGTTACATTTCGATTGCAATGGGACGTGTCTCCATCCGTTTTTTAGTGAAAAGAAACATGGACGTGAGAATGTTGCGTTATGTTTTAGAATGAAACGTATTTTGAAACAAAAAAAAATTATCAATAGATGATCGACTTTTAGAGTTTCCTGTAGGAGTGCCAAGCTCACTCTTTAAAAATATGGGAAGAAAACATATCCAATTTACACGGAAATCTTCGCCCTTTTTTCAAGAGCTACCCCATATTGCCTCTTGAGGTGCTGGTTTGTGGGCTTAACAGCCGGACACTCTTGAAAGTCGTTGAAAGTCGTTCCTAATTCTTCGTTTAAAATTTTGTTTCGTGTCCCACAATGTGTTTGAAATTCAGTATATTTCAAGGGTCAGTAATGCTAACTTTTGATGTTTTTTCACTATTTTTTGTTTTAATGTTTATAACCATTTGGGGAGTTCTACTCCCCAAAGCATGTTGAGATACACAGAGCTTGTCAACTTAGCCTGTTTACTTGTGTAAACTGCGTTGTTATTGTTGACAAGTGAATTCTGGTCCGAACTAGAATTCAAATGATAACAGTGCATTTTACACAATAAAGACGGGATGTCGTGCTAAATAGTGGATATTTCAACATTCTCTTGGGAAGAGAATAAGAATTTGCAATTTACAAACAAAATAAAAATAATGAAAAAAAATCATCAAAAATTAACATTACTGGCCCTTTAATCGAGCCAACAATACGCCTTTGTATTGGTTAAATTTCAGTCCGGTCATCACACTTCAACACCTAGTACAACAACTCGGTGTATGATGGCTATCATAGCTAGTAAGTGTATTGTTGATATTGCCCTACTGTTTTAAAATTTGATTTGTTCCTATATTGATAAAGTTTGACCGGGTACGATTAGTAACTTTACACCAGGGCGGTTCCTATAATTTCTTGTCGGGTTCGTTTCTGAAGAGAATAGGGCTCTCAACGTGTTATCACACAGGAGAGTAATTCTAGGGTTTTTTTCTGTCGTTGTTTCCCTATTTTTCCGGAGGGGAAAAATGTTTATGGGGAGCTGGTTACTCACAGTTTGCAGACGCACACAACCCGTTCGACTCATGATATCGATAGGATGGCATTGACACAAGTCAGAGGACTTCCCGAGCAAAACTGATCGGATTACCCTAAGTTGCGGTTTCAAGTCTGTGAAAATTTCCCTGTAATCGGAATAGATCTATCGCTCAAGGGTGTGTGGGTGAAGTTGAAACAACAACAGAGTTGCCACTGTTATCCAGGCCTGATAAGTGTTATGTTGTGATATGAAGACGATTTTAATAAACCGCAGAAACGTTTAATGCCGTGGGTGAAAGTTACAAGTACGCTAAGATTGTATCTGCATGTAGAAAGGAGACAGGACGGTGTCTCTACTTGCCCACGAGCGAGAATAAATATAATATAATAAATCAACAGCCATATTCAAACCTAATAGAGAGACATTTTTAACACGATTAATCCTAATAACGCAATGGACGACACGGAGAATTCGAGTTTGTCGACCTGCATGTTGATTTTGTGAACAGGGATGCTGATATAGGTTCAGGGTGGGTTACTCGGAATTCATTGCTGGAGACCTCGTATTCTTTGTAGACGTCTATATCACGTGATATCTCTTGAACGAGGAACTTTTCTGTCGGGTTCTTTTTACGGTTGACGAATGTATAACTGTTGTCCTCCAACAGGAAATAATGTATCATATCTACCCTGACTGCTGTCAAGATGAGTGGTTTTGGTACATTTGGTTAATTGCTCGAAAAAGACGATAATTTCACGGATTCACTCACAATCTGAATCACTTTTGGGGGAGTGGGAGAGGGCGGTCTTGATCCTGATTTAATCACTCAAAACCCTGACAACCGTGACCTCTTCTCACATCCCGCCTATTTTAGCGGTAAATTTTGCTATGCTTTTCATTATTTTTGATCTTATTGTAAAATACAGTCTGTTGTTCTACTCTCCTAATCACAGTCAAACGTATCCAGCCTATTGTCTGCTGTTGACGGCTGATTTCTTAAGAGTCCGAACTGGAATTCACCTTTCGACCATAAAAATGTATCAATATTAATATATTGTAAACAATTTAGTTTGTTTGCAAGGTTAATACTCTGTATTTCAACAGACTTCAGGGAGATACATATTCTTTAATAGAAGTATTGAAATGTGCCAGTTGTCCATTGGGATAATTCAGCTGGTCTATCAGCTTGACTGACTTGGCTAGAACCTGCTTCAACCACGGAGGCATCATCCGGTGATTACTGTGCACTTTCATTTGGAGAAGTCACAGCCATTTCAAAAGTTGACAGCTTGTCCGTTGAAAGCCAGTCCCAGTTGGAAGCGATTCCACGGAGATAATTCACCCACTCAGGCTCTATCGAGGAGTGTTGCTGAGAACGTCTGGACGTTTCACACTCCCGGTGCGTGGACGGGCTGGTGTTTTTAGACATATTGGTCCACACTGCTCGACGGGAAAGATGAATGATGTTAGCCGTGTTTTGTCAATTCCTGTCCGCCACTTTTAAGTGGGTCGGTTGACAGGCAAGCTCCCGGGATGTGTCTTGTCAAAAGTCACCGACGCCTTCGGGGGAGGCGTGTTTATTGGCGCGCTTTTTTTGAACGCCAAGTGAAATTTACTACCGAAACTTATCCTGATTGGCAAGATAGGGGGAAAGCGTTCGCTGTTGTCATCGTAAATTATTCCCTGATAACACGTGTTTTTGCCCCTGTCACAGCGCTGTTGATAGTTTGTCTTCGTCTCCTGAAGAATTTAATTTTCTGACCGACAGCTTATAACCTCAAATGTTTATCCCTAACATGACAATGTCGAGCATTGCCCGCTTTAAATTTACTGCAGCTGAACACGGAGTGAGAGCCATGGAACTTTTGAGCAAGACAAAAAAGCGTATGTATACTAGGGGCTTCACTTTACTCAGACAATGTCCCCCGTAATGGCTTAAACAAAACTTTGTAATAGATTAAACAGCTGCGTCCCCGCACCCTTTGACCGCATCTCGTATAAAACGATGATAAATATGCGACCTCTGACCCCAATATCGATATACTCCTTCCTGTTGTGCAGTGACACTTCCAACAGTATTTATTTTTTGGCTGGCGTTTTACAGCCTCTGCGATCAGACAGTTTCAAATGGCTTCTAAAAAGCGGCATGTTTTTCAGGAATTTTATTTTTATAGCCAGATATTTTTTTTAAAATTTACAACTGCAGACATCTCATTTGCATAAAGTTTACGAGACGGCACGAACAGTATCCCTTTAAGTGTCTCCATTTTCTTTGGGTCTGTCATGATGGAAGTTCGACAGTGTTCGAAAACTTTTGAAGTTTAAGTGTAAGGACACCAATTACATTTTTCTATCTTGTTCGCTTTTGAAAAACTGATTGTGGTAAAAATATTCTATGACTAATGACCTATAGTGTAGCGTCTTCAGCGCCAATTTTTTCCACAAGCAATTAACGGAAGAACAGAACACAGTGTTTTGCAAATGATGGAAAGCCCGGTTGCTTGGAATAGACTACTTGTTGAGAAACAAAAATGTGGCATCACCACAGGTACATACTTCCGTCATTGCAGTTTAGGCATGACAGGTTCGCGTCACATATTAGAATAAAGCGAAACGTGTTCCCTTCATTTGTGCTCTCCGAGTTGACATGGGATTGTTTTTTATTCGCTAGACTCATAGACCCTAGAAAAAGAGGTATGTTGAAACGTTTATCCAGATTACATAAATAAAATCTTAAGAGGACGACCATTCAACAGAGAGAATGCAAGAAGAAAAAACTCCCTTATAAAGGACAATATACAAGGAACTAATTTGGGAGAATTGGATCTTCATATTTTTCAAATTTCTCAAAAGTTTTGGTGCCCTTTACCTGAATGTTGCAATATGACAAATTACTCATAAAACCAAGTGTATCACTTAAAAAGAAAAGCAGATAAGCTTACATTTGCAGATTAAACAGACACTACTTCACTGTCCAATTATCCAAAATTAGTTCAAATCATGTTAAGTAATGTCATATAAAGAAAACAGTTCAATCGATGCACTTTTATAAGCATGAAACATTCATTATCAAAGTATAAAATTTTATTTTAAATTTGACATCACATAATGTGTTTCCTTCATCAATACAAACATGTTCACTCATCAACAGTTTTATTTCCAAAATTTTGTTTCCAGAAAGTCAAGCAGTATATTCCACTTTCTCCCAAAAATGCATTTTAGCCGGCCATGCATCCCGAATGAACGCGAGAAAAAAAAACAAATAAAAAGTCATTATTAAAAACAGACATTTTGTACACGCTGTTACGCGTTATTTCTTCGAGGAAATCCGAAGGCAACGCTGAGGATGAGGATTAGGATGCCCCAGAATATGTTAAATTATTGAAATGTAATGGCACAAAACGGGTAAGAAGAACGCCTTTCTTGCTAATGACGGTAGAAGGTGTGTTTTACCCAGTTTCTAAGCTATTACTACTGTACCACGGTGTGAAATAAAGACATAATCAGTATAGCATTTCGGTACAGGAGAGCTTTGAGGTCGATTGATCAGACTAGAGACTTGTTACTGTTTTCATCTTCCGATGTTAGACACTGAGGAGACAGAATGTGCACAAATTACCCTGGATTAGTCCATGGTTTTTGAATTACAAGTTATGGTGATTATTTTTTTCCAAGAGCACCTCTGCCGATTTTATTTACAATGTTTACTCCACATTTTTCATTTTTGTTCCATCGCCCCCTCCAAAGATCTACTGCCCCATTATCTAATATATTTTTGTATACCTAAACAACAGAATATAAAAGCTGTAATATATTCTTGTCTGGTTCTGGAGATGGAGGGCAAGATACGTTCGCAAGTTTGGGATGAAAATAACTGTGGACTCACAGTTATTTTTTTCGTCCTTGTCTGTAGATATAGAATAAATATCAAAATTGTACAATCGTTAATAATGAAATTAAGGAGTCTGTAAGCAAATTTCTGGGCTCGAGACCACATGGCCGAAATTTGAAAATATTTGATCAAAATAACCAAAGATATATATTTGAAAATTGATCACAATTCTATCACTTAATACTGGTATTCATTTTACTCATGTTTGCTTACCTACTACGTAGATATGAGTAGGCACGAAATATTAAGAGAAACCGTTGTTGACTTAAGTTTTGAGATATTTAGCATAGAATGTCCTGATTTTGTACATCTAATAAACATTTCATTCAAAGATGTACACTTTTCCTATTGGGAGTTGTCGTTCAGATGATTTTATGACTGGGGTTACAATCATTATATCCTTGAAGAGACTTGTCGATGCCAAGCCGAAGGAAGTGAGACAGGAAATGGCAGTCGTGTATATTTCCATTGAAAACATGTCGGCTATTAGAAAACGCCGGAGATTGTTCTAACAAACAATTAGCGTGATACGTGCATCCAAATACTCGACTCCCCCGGGAGTTTCACCAAATATAACTCCGCTATGGCTAAAGTTGAAATCGTGGATTTTCCAACCAGAGATATATATATAATCATTACCGAACAATGAATATATCTAAGTACATGATATGTGTGAACGTAGAACATCATCATTTTGTAGGCCAGTTGGTGAGAGTTGTTCTTGTATGTCACTCAAATCAAACAAGTTCAATGAACTTTATACGGTAGCCTAGAGTCTTTTCTAAGTCACCAGTACCTTGGACTATAAATTTCAGATTTTCTATTTTGTATATAGTTTTAATTTGTGATCGCAGCTTGCAGAACATTTATAAAGCTCCTGTTGTCGATGATAGGCGAGACCCCCGTGAGCCGAAAATTGGGGCTGGATTTATTTTGATGACATATTGGTGCATATTAGAGGTATACTAATTTACTCTTCGAAATATTCAAACATTTAGCTACTCATAACGTTTCAGGCAGGGCCTGTAACTTTACGCATGTTACAAAGATAAGGGAAAACTGATGGAAAGGCACATTTGCCAGAAAGATGACTTTCGATCGAGCCCGGATGATGAAACTTACGATTTTAGTCAAGCTGGTCAGCTTTCAGAGCGTTTCGTTCTCCATTTTTCTATTATTTGAAATATGTACGGTATTCTCATCAAACACACTGATGTACATTTAAAAAACTCATTGTCGACCCAGTACTTTTGAGTTTCGTTATACATAAACAGGTTATATCAACCAGCATCAATTACCATTGAAACTAATCAGCAACAACAAAAGCGAAAGAGTGCTACTCACAAGCACAGGAAACCCACTCAAAAAGGGAGGGATGAAAATAAGGATACGTTTATTATTGGCATACGTTTATTTTTAGATCAAAGCTGAAGAACATAGGATGGTGCTTTCTTTCAGCTTTCCATCTTTACAAAATCTTAAGGTACAGTGTAGTGCATACGATCAGAAATTGCACTTGTCTGTTGGCTGGCGGAAGGCGGGTTCAATGACTGATGATGAGTTTTTGCAACGAGAACTGTGTAATGCGAATTCCCATGGCACTCTTGGGGCGTATGGTTTTGGTATGATTGCTATCTCAGACTGTCTCGCTCGTTCCCCGAGCCAGACTCCAACTGTAACACCTGTTTTCCCTCAAGAACAATGCAAGACGACACTTATTTTTGGCCCGAAAAGAGCGACGCAAATTGATGCAAACCGTGCCAAACTTAATTAGACGGGGGAAGCAACTGCAGGGTTCGATTCCAGCGGCACCGTTGCTGGGTTTGGTTCAGCCCGCTGGGATTGTTTCGTAAATTACTGTGAAACGGTTAGTTGCCGCTCCGTGTCTGTTCACGCCATCTAATCGAAATGCCTTGAAAGGCAGGGAGGTGGGCAGGAACCGTGATGTCACGTAGTAGTCTACCTGTTGGCACCGAGCGCATTTTTTCGATCGAGCAAATGGGTTGGAAGGGGCATCCCGCTCACGGATGCACGGAAGCTGGTGTCAAGCTTTTGTGTTACGTGTCCCCTCTAAAACTTCACAGGCAAGATCGGGTTTGCATGCAGTCGGTGTGACTGAACAAACGCAAGACAGGAAGCGTGTGTTATAGAGCAGAGGGGAAGCCACGCACATGATATACCGCCCGTGATAAGCCGTGACTGTCCTGGACGAGATCAGGCAGACTGTCAAACGCCTGATATTCAAACCGACCAAGGTAAAATATAGAACCTGTGAAATCCAACTGATACGCTGCTGTGACAGTGTTATCGTTAACAAAACTTGTTTTACAGGATTCGGATAACCCTGAAACTGAAGCCCTAATCGTTTTCGACTTCGTCAGACGATTTTATGAGAAAATCGGCGCCACATTTCAAGGTCTTGGTGACGAGGGAGGGGGGACGAAAGGAAGAGCAGTGCTCCGTAAGCTGACCGCTTTTATCCACCTTCCTCCGCGATGCATACTGTTATGTATCAATTTCAAACCTGTCAAATTTATGACGTCAGGGCGCTCGCTGGGAGTAAGCAAAATGTACAAATGCAATAAACACAACATCAAGACAGTGGTACTTTGCGATCTGCGTGGTTCGTTCGCCCATGATTGGTGGGAAGTAAGCCATAGGTGAGGGAATGAACAACAAACAATTACGTCAGAGTAGACACTGCCATCAAGTCTTCCCCGACTGAAGCCTCAGACTTTGTGTCAACTTTTACGTCTTTGTAGACATAGTATATGAGATAGTGGACCAAATGCCGAAAAGAGGAATTTACGAAATTTTTGTCTCGTGACTTCCCACAAAGTAGAATCTCATGTAGTCCACAAAGAGAGAGAGAGAGAGAGAGAGAGAGAGAGAGAGAGAGAGAGAGAGAGAGAGAGAGAGAGAGAGAGAGAGCGAGAGGGGGTTTCTTGACCCTTCACTTTATTTTACACTTTTACATAACAATCTTTCCTTCACTAGAGTGCGTCATATTGTAAATGTAATACATCTCTAAACTGTTGTTGCTTCTTTCTCTCCTTCTTCAGCATCACTTACAGTAGATTTTTGTTTTGTATCTTGTTGCTATGAACGTTTTTATCGTCAATGATCCTATTAGTAAGATTAATAGAGATGCAAAAGTATGTACATATACATGTATGCGTTCGTTCCAAAAACTGTTGGTAAACCTTGGTTTATGTCAATTTCGTGGAGACAATCTCATGCAAGCACACACTCACTCAAATCCTTCGTTTCTTCTTCAGGCAAGCTTCTATTTCAACAATAAATCGCACCCAGCGACAGTATACCAGGATATTTTGACCAGTTCTCGACACATCTGCACTAGCGATAGCAAGTGCATATGTTGACTGAACTGGTCAAAATCGAGTGGTATACCCGTTGCTGAGGTGGTTTATTGCTGTTATATCATAATATTAAATTTAGATTCTGGCGTGAAACGTTAAAAATGATATTTTTCTCTGGCTATGGGAGCTCGTGTCTGTTCCAACCGAGCTACATCGTGAATACGGCACGGTTATTTTCACGTCCCGACCGATCAGATCGCAGTATTTGCGCTATCAATATTCTGGTATGATGTACTAAAGTATACATGACGGGCGGTACAATATACACCAGTAAGTGGACAAACACAGACGGACGTTAGAAACGTGTTTTATTAGCCATGGCAAGAACATGGCAGAGTGAGATACCCATGATACAATGCCACAAGGGGAGGGACAAACAGGCCTACCGGCGATATTTTTGATTAATATAGGTTTACAGTCGCTGGTGTCCTCGGCTCTTGAAGACCGTGGATTTCCGCTCAACGTATTTCAACAGGAAATTATTTTATTAGGTGAAAGGGTATGTAACAATACGACTTTATTAGAACACTTGCACCAAGGGATGGACCAATCGATTTCGCGGAGCAAGGCTAGGAAGACTTTGGGAAGGGAGTTTGTTGGAAGTTGAAGCAATGAAAACATAAAAGGACAATATATTATGGTGTCTCATGCTATTTCGTCGGACTCTTCGGGTGCAATGTTAAATTTTGGCATCTCACTTTATCCTTCCGAAAAAAATGTGGGCCCAGTATTATAATGTTTTCTATATTCTTTTCAACTGTGCCATTCATAAAAAGATGTTTTGACAAAACTGGGTTGCCTCTGACATGGTTCACGGCCGTGTAACGCGACCTTGCACTTAGGAGTTCCTTTGTAGGTCTTCTGCTATTCTTGGTAAACAAAAACTAACGTTTGAACCAATTTTTTCAACGATTCAATCAAATTCATTATATTCCTGTGCAATGCACACATTGTAAATTTAATCCCCATTAATGTAAGCAATTACCACTATTGTACGGGTTCACATTTGTTGTTCACATGTAGGGGCATCTAAAAACCAACTTAAACACCATTATAAACTTATTACACATACTCGTAAAGGTCATGTGAAAATAATGAAAATACCATGCCTACAAATATACAATTCTTTGACCCGACTCTAAAACATTTCTCAACCCCACCGGTCTCAAAGGCAGATTAGCCTTTATAGTTTTTAAATGAGAAAAAGGAAATGCAGGGAAAGGCATTTTCTAGACCATGTTATGCTCATACTGATGAAAAACTCGCCATATAAAAACTATCTTTCAAACGTGTACCTGCAGTGTCATTTTCCCATTAAATGGTCGTATGTATGTATTTAATTGAAGACATAAAATTTGTCATAAATTTGTATTTCAGTGTGATACATCAAAAGAGGTGGGGGGTCGAGGAATTACACAACATTGTTTATGTTGGAGAATCATGTACAATATTTTGAAACTGGAGGTATCGAAATATCATAACACACAGTTACTGGACCTATCGTCTTGACCTGAAGAAAATACCACCCACCATTACGAATTCTCTCTCCTCCTCTTCCACACCCTCAATCTCCCCAACTCCTTGTCCCCCTCCTTCTTCTGCCTTCATCGCTACTACCTGTTTTGCTCATACGATGTATGTACGCAACATTATTCTGTATTTATGAGATTAAATATGAAATAAGCGTTCCATCAAGGGGGAAAATAAATCTAAAATATAAACACCTACTTGTACCCCACCACATTAAAACATCATCATCATCATCATCATCATCATCATCATCATCATCATCATCGTCATCATTATCATCACCACCACCACCACCACCACCACCATCATCATCATCATCATCATCATTATCAACATCATCATCATCATCATCTTGCGATTGCAAATTATAGCAATATGTGAGAAGTAGAACTCATAAGAACCCTCCTTAATATACCCCCAGTGTAATCACCCCCTCTCAAAACTTTCCATCATATCTTGATCTGAAGTGCCTTTGGAACACGAGACTAAAATCTGGAACTTAAAAAGCTTTGATAAAGTTTAATAGCAAGGGTTCTACATATCGCAATCAATTGTAAAAGTATACAGGGTCATAAATAGTATTCCTACTGTTTATGGATAAATAAAAAAAAAGGTGTAATGTTACCCATGGCTTTCCTCTGACGTATTGACAAAAGCCTCCACACAATTGCGTCGGGGAGAACCTTGAGTTTCAACACTGGAGCCAAGGTGCCTGCTTTCCGAATGTGATTTAAAGGGGCAGTGTTTTTATCAGCTTTATCTCTAAACAAAGTGATTGACAAGATAACTGGAAACAACTTTCGGAGAAGTATAAAGAACTAACATCACGTAAATATAATGAATATTACCAAGCACTGGTACTACGACGACAAGCTCTCTCTCTCTCTCTCTCTCTCTCTCTCTCTCTCTCTCTCTCTCTCTCTCTCTCTCTCTCTCTCTCTCTCTCTCTCTCTCCCCTGTTAGCTTTAAAATGCATATACTTCAAAAACGATACGTTGCAAACTTCTCATTTGTAAAGCATAATTACATGTAAGAGTTATAATATGCTGTGAAAAGACCAATAAACTGCAACGCGACATATCTGTAAATGAACGCGTTGCCATGACATTTGACATTCAACATATTTAACATCTTTTTTATTTCTCCTTTGAATTCGTCCTAATAGCTTTGCTCACTTTTATTATTACTCACATGAGTGTCCTTGAAGAGACTTGACGGAAAAATATGTAAGAGTAAAGAAATACCAACCATCTATCACATGTGCCGATGTCACAATCGATCTCAGTTCGATTTGTACCAGACACACCAGTCTCAGCGGAAATGTAAACAGTGTCTATCTATCGTAATAAGTGTTAAACTGGAATTTTTCAAAAACACAGACTCCTAATCAGAAGAGCCGAGAACGCCCGAGGCTCTGTAGCCGTCCCCATGATGAGGTGGGAAGCTCGGCCAACGATCCGTAACACTGCTGGTGATTATGGTGTACCAACGTAAACAGTCAGGTGGAAAATACCCGGATGCACGCCGACTAGAACCGCGAGAGCGTGAAACAAACACGATGGAGTGAAACTTGAGATGCTGAAGATATGAGAACCGCTGCAAGTTCTTTTTCGCCTGGTTTGCTCGCTGAACTGGTTTAACTTGTAGGCTTTCCGTCGCTTCGTCCTTATAAAATTAATGGTATCTTTACACCGAGTTTCAGCGCAAACTTTTAACAAACAAATTTATATAATTATTACTATATCTCACGTTAACAATTTCGCCTTCTAAATTAGTGGAGAAAGTGCAGAAGTGGCGAGGACGTCTTGTACAGGTTTGGAGACCCTGAACTATTAGCATGCAGTCGACGGATTTAAACTCAGGCGGGCTGTGTGAGCAATGCAAAAATCGTGCGACTGAAGAAACTTTGAAACGGGGGATGTTTACAGTGAGCAAGACGGAAGTGGGTCCGTTGTATGGTAATAGGCAGTGGTCGACATTTAAATAAAGAAAATAGTGAGCGTGCATATTTGTGTATATATATATATATATATATATATATATACACACACACACACATGTATATATGTATGTATGTATGTATGTATGTATGTATGTATGTATGTATGTATGTATGTATGTATGTATGTATGTATGTATGTATGTATGTATGTATGTATGTATGTATGTATGTATGTATACACACGCAAACACACTTGTATTTTCCTAGAGAATTATTCAAATTGAGGTAAACTTCATCGCATCTTTGATTTGTTTTGTCATCTTCGTGTATGTGTGTCAGTCTCTCTCTCTCTCTCTCTCTCTCTCTCTCTCTCTCTCTCTCTCTCTCTCTCTCTCTCTCTCTCTCTCTCTCTCTCTCTCTCTCTATATATATATATATATACACGAAAAATGGATTGCTTGTCAATGCAGGCAAAGTATAGTGCTTAATGCATTTCTGTGCAAATCAACCCTCAAAAAACGAGAATATTTCTTCTCAAAATGCAAATTCCTCCTCATTAATAACTGACCTGTACAACCGCTTATTTGAATATGTATACTCACCTGCAACACAATATAAACACTTCCATTCCCGCCAAATACTCACTCCTGACGATTGCTTAGCGCACGAAACAGCCTGTAGAGTGACAACTACAAGTTCCTAGATTCTCAGTATATATATATATATATATATATATATATATATATATATATATATATATATATATATATATATATATATATATATATATATATATGCCCGTGTGTGTGTATCTCAACTAACTTTCAAATGTTTCCTTTAAACACGGCGTATATGTCCTAATTGTTTTCACATATATTTCACTATGTTTTGGGGGTCAAGAGTTTCTCTGTTGGTCACAGAGTTTGTCCACTAGTAAGTCCATTTATCCGAGATTTATAGATCTGTTTGTTTCTCTTTCGTTGTGAACATTAACTTTAGGTCTTGCACATTTTGTCACGATTAACGACACTTTCAAAATACGTGCTTCACAAACCGCTAGTTTTTCCCCTCGCTGGAAGTTTATGTTTTCTGACTGTCCTTGTTTCCAGTATTCATGGCCCGTGTATTCCATGAACGAGTTGTTTTTTATTTCTCAGGGATGGGGAGAGATTCGCATTTATTGGCGGAAAATTTCTCCATGAAACTAATGTCTACAGTACAAGTTAAATGTATTCTACCGCCGGTAAAACTGCGCATGCGCTCCTGTGTCTAGCCAAAGAACCAATGAACCTGTATGTCTGCCAGACTGTCGGCTTGTCTCTGTCTTCCTCGTGTGTACAATCTCCGTATCCCTTTGCATTTACCGAACCACCGCCTGTCGATCTACCAGTCTTTCACTTCGAAAATAAAGTTCTTTTCACCAAGTTTTGGAATTCCAATAACATCTATTAGCATTATATATGTTTGAAAGGTGACGACTCTATTTTTAGCATGATAGAAGAAATACACTTGAGGTTAAAAGTTGTTCCCCTAAAACAGAAAACTCACTCTGACGTATTGCACTTTGGTGTAAGGTTGGGCTGATTTATTTCCTCGCTGGAGGGCCGACAACTTTTGAGTTTGAGGTCTCTCAGGCATGCTGGCATCTCTGTGAGCAGACGACAACAATAGCACTACTCAAACTCTTACCCTCATCGTTAGTCCTATGTTTGTTTAGATACAGTTTTCTGCTGCCATAGAGGTCTACAAAGTATGTGATCTTAATATGTTACATAAATTTCCAACGTTGGCTTTTCACGGTGGCTACGTCACGACTAGCATGTGTCCAGCAAAAAAAACCTGTCTACAAACATACACCAGCGACAGAAAAACATCCGACTGTGTGACCTCTGAGGACAGTCGATACTTTCAGCTAACGTTATAGCGGCTCGAACATAAATCGCCAGTTTTAATCAGCCCGTTAATTAAGACCCACGTCTATCGCGGCGCAGATCTCGCTCGATAATTATCCAGCCCGGCTTTGTTGTAACCGACCGTGTAATCGGACACTGATTTGTCTCTGTCCCCCCTTGCTGCTCCGTGGGATCGATTTCTGTATCGAGTTGTAGGAGGGGTGTTAACCCGCCCCAGAAACGAACATCCCCCGCTGACTATCAGTGTTTACATTCCGTCGTAACCGCTCCGCGTGGCGCGGCAAGGGCAGAGAGAAAGTACGGAGACACCGTACCCCAGTATTGCAATTTAGAAAAAAACAGCTGACGCTCGGTCCCCGTCTCTCAATTTATAGAAAACATACACGTTAAATAACAAAGACGAGATATTGATAAACCGTCTGATAGTTTTAAACTTCCAGAAGAAATTCTGACTACCATATGAGTGCGGCACATGACTTTTATTGTGCAGACGTTATCTTGTATTTGAGTTTTCAATCTGGATCCGGATTTTTGAACAAATCTAATCAGCCAAAATTGGTAGTTCTATTATTTTGATTTCAGAAAGAATAACCAAAGACAAGAAGAATATTAGAATAAGAATCATTATCATAAGTGTTATATCAACTAAATGAATATGTGTTTTACATTTTACATCATGTAATTATTCACCATTTTTATATATAAGATAGTACTATTTCAATATTTCAATATTATTTTTAATATCAGCTACAAATTGCCGTTAAGAGAAAAATATGTTTGTATTACAAGAATACAAAAAAGACCTCTCTCTCTCTCTCTCTCTCTCTCTCTCTCTCTCTCTCTCTCTCTCTCTCTCTCTCTCTCTCTCTCTCTCTCTCTGTAAAATAAAGGTAGGACGTATAGTTCCCAGCGTCCCCAAACAACAAATCGTATCCATGAGCCCGTGTGATCGATCAAATGAATGTAAGTCATTTCAACACTTCGAAAGTTTTACCAATTTCTTGATTCCTTCGTTCCGTTGTTTGTTTTGTTTATATTTGTTTTACTTTTTTCGCGATGGAATCCCTCCCCCGCAATACAGGAAGCAATAACTAAACACGTGTCGTTGTTGATGGGCAGGGAGCGTAAAATTTCACCAATGGTTTTGCAGAAGTATACGTTGACATTTATCAGTGTGTTGTTTTCACTGATTGCGTTCCAACTGTTCTTCCTGCGCGCTGCGTGTGTGCGGAAACCCCTAATGAATATTGTGCGAGCTATGCGTCTCGGCGGGTCACAGCACAGATTAACCGGGCTCTAATTGCGGCGGCCTGACGTTCACGGGCGTTAGGACGGCAGGCCGGCGCGCGGCCTCCCTTTGAAGTCTTTTTTAGTATTGTAATCAAGCTAAACATCCAACACTCCGTCAACAAAGGACCCGCTGTTAATGTAAACAAAAATAAACCGTCAGCAACTTTATGTATACCCAGGTGTAGGCGACAGAGCGCAGCTGCGCTAATTTTCTTGGCGAAAGACGTTGCCTGCGGGTACGTACTTTCAACCACTTTTGAACAAGACTGATAGTGTGCATCTTCGTTTTAAACGCGATGTCGTTTCTGTTCTTTTGCTTTCTTTTCTTGCTTCTTTCTTTTGTGTCTCTCTTTTTTGCTTTCTTTAAAGGGCTGAACAGTTGACAGAGGTTTCTGGCCACATAGTTCTTCCATGTGTATACCTTCGGAGTTCCCGGTTTGTTTGTTTGTTTTTTGCTGTATGGTAACACCGGATTTTGAGCTAACTTTAATTTCGAATATATCAGTTTAAATTTCACCCTGGACCTGGATATTTTTGAGCGCGTTTTGTATTTTCGCTTTGCTGTGCAGTCTAACACTTCATATTGGCGGGGGCTGAAGTATGTTCACCTCGATCAACTTAGCAGCTTTGGATCAATAATGACAATTTGGTGGTGTTACAAAGCACGAACAAACCTTTAGATACCAGAATATCAATGGAGTGACCGGGATACACAGTGATAGTATGCATAGCAGTGACGGATGTGGGACTGAGTGTTCCATGCTGACGATGACGTCACAGCGCCAGGCTTCATTTTGGCTGAATGTCCGGAAACCGCTTCCATCGGTTTGAAGGTTATTGTCAGGGTGATAGAGATATTAAAGATCATCGCGTATTATATTCCAAGCGTTGAAAACAATTGGAAAGTAAAAGTTGATGAATATCTTTGTGCCATTCAAATTAGTAAGAAAAAAACTTTTATTGATAATAGCCAACAGCCTACAGGACTGAATTGCTCTAAGAGGTGGAAAAATCCCCGAAATGTTCTCATTTTTATGAAAAAGATAGTACGAATTTCGATTATATCGACGAGACAATGTCCTTTAAAGTATGAAAGAATAAATCCGTTTGGGTTTTAAAAAGTATGGCTGGGCGTACCCATGCTTACTTCATATCCATGGTGTACCCAAAATGCGTCAAAGTTTTACGGCTTGAAAGTATATTTTTGCTATTTGTGTGAAAATCAGGGATACATGAGCGGACTTTCCCCCATAATGTCAGGAATTTCACTCGTCGCTGGCATTGACATAGTAAAATAAACTGAAATTTCACAGCATTTAGCTACAGGTAATGGTTATTTTTTTTTCAATTAACATCTGACAGTAACTTCACTGCAGTGAAACGAAAAATTTACCGATGCCAGCGAATATTTACCGAGCTTGACAAAACTAAGCAGTGAAACTAAAGTTCATACCTGTGCATCTTACAGCCAGTGAAAATGAAAGAGATGATATATATATATATATATATATATATATATATATATATATATATATATATATATTATATATATATATATATATCATATCTGTTACTTTAGTATCTGTTACTTTAGATTTATGTATATAGCAATCGTCACACTGCTAGATGCATAAAACGTATAAGTAAACAGATATAATTACTTTGTATACTTGAAGTAATTTGTGTTATTATTTATAACGCTCTCATTTTAGCATCGAGCACTGCAATTTCTCACAAGGACATCTGGAAACTATGTGTCACTCCAAACATACATACACACATACATACATACACACACACACACACACATACATACATACATACATACATACACACATGCATACATACATACATACATACATACATACATACATACATACATACATACATACATACATACATACATACATACATACATACATACATACATACGTACGTACGTACATACATACATACATACATACATACATACATACATACATACATACATACATACATACATACATACATACATACATACATACATACACACATACACACATACACACATACACACATACACACATACGTACACACATACACACATGCACACATACACACATGCACACATAAATACATACATACATACATACATACATACATACATACATACATACATACATACATACATACATACATACATACATACATACATACATACATACATACATACATACATACATACATACATACATACATACATACATACATACATACATACATACATACATACATACATACATACATACAAGTAGACAGGCAGTCAGGCTCATTTTAATTCAATAACGGTGTTCCCGTTTACTTTCATGGCTGAAATTTTAACTAATTCAATTAAAACATTTATCACACCTATTTGTGAATTCTGTGACGTAAGGTAAAGTGAAAAAAAAACAGGCCACTTCAAACTGACGATTAGTTGTTGTTGGCAGTTGTTTGTACATGTATACCATCATTTTGTCGACCAAGTGTCTCGTACTTCTTCGGAAGACTCTCGGTACCGACACAGAACAATATACAGTGTCCCCCATTCTTCCAGAAGAGCAATCGGACACCAAAACTGTTACATACGCGCCGTTGATGTTGTAGGATAGTCCGTAGGCAAAGTTTTGAAAACTACTTTCACAAGTTAACTTCTGTACTCATAAATCCATCCAAAGCTTTGTAAATTATGACGATCGAGAGTTGTATTGCACTAATTATACCTTCAGAAAGTCTGTGAATATATATATATATATATATATATATATATATATATATATATATATATATATATATATATATATATATAATCACATTGCAAACATTGCCAAAATGGACAGATTCTCATGTACTTAGCTCGAAGCACTTTCAGCGCATACCACCACGTTTGAAAGTACTTCAGGCGTTTTTTGAAAAATCATTTCTTTCTGCTGGTGAGAGATGTGAGTGCTCCTTCCGAGTGATCTTTGACCCTTTCACCGGGAGTTGAAGTACTGTGACATTTACATCGAAACTAGTCCCTTTTCAGCCAAATTTATTTGCTTGTCGTGCGTGGGTAAAAACGCCCGCTAACACTGAATCCCCTGTTACATCACGGACGCTGTGGTGTCTCCAACAATGATTGCTTTTTTCCCTCTCATGTGCTACTATTTCAGTTCTGCCATAGGCGGCGCTGTTTGACACTGAAATCAGGTACAGTTCGCTAACTGATTCTGCCGTGCTCTATTATCGGTCGATCCTTCCTGACGCATACTATGAAACTTTCCACCAAGCGGTGTAACAATAACGAGAAAGATGTGGTTTAGCTTTCAAATTTGCAGCGTTTAATTTGTGAAAACGATCCACTCACTGTTAAGGTTAATAATGATTTCACAGGGTAATGGCTTATGTTTCGTGTCACTGTAACTAAAAATTGAGCAGAGATAACAAAATAATATTATTCTTTTCCTATTTGTTCGAAAAGAATGACCATAAATGCCATAAAAATGTGTAAAACGTCCTCATTTTACCCCTTTACAGACAAAGATAAGACGTTGATCATGCTGGTGGTGGTGATGATGACGATGTTGACGATGATGGTGACGGTAGTGTAGTGACGGTGGTGGCGTTATCATAACCATCATCTTCTTCATCATCATCATCATCATCATTATCATCATCATCATCATCATCATCAATATCATCATCATCATCATCATCAAGAACATCATCATCATCATCATCATCATCATCATCATCATCAACAACAACAACAATAACAACAACAATAACAACAACAACATCATCATCATCAACAACATCAACAACATCAACAACATCATCATCATCATCATCATCATATTCATCATCATCATCATAGGCGGCAGCAACGTTTCGCACTAACTCCATTCCCCAGAGATATTGCGATGTTCGGTTGCATAGCATCCTTGGGACATGTTATGGGATTGACTGTTTGTATCCTCAACCACCACCACCACAACCTTGAAGTGCTCCTCCTGTGGCTTCTTAAAAACCGTGGCTGTAATTTTTGTGGGAAACTGTTGCATACGATTTGATCAACCGCGACGAAATAACTTGAGGAAATTTGCCAAAATATTTAAATCAGACGTGCACATCATGTTGCAAGGAATACGGCGCCCTCACCAGGGCAGAATTCAAAATGTACAAGTGATGATATTGCCAGAATGAGAGGGTATAGAAATGGAGGAAACGTGGGAAAACTGACTTTACGATTGTTTGACCGGAAGACAAATGTTGAAACGTGTGTACACATCGGTTGTAATATTTTAGGGAAGAAAGGAGACAGGTAATGCGTAAGTGAAAGGAACATTTTACCTCGCGAAAATACACTTCAAATATGAGGATATGGCTTGCCTTTTCTACGTCAAAACAACTAGATGCTGGGTAGTCTTTCTCAAGAAGCCAGTTTTAAAAGTTTGAACATGTATTTCAGTTACCTATCGGCATTTTTCGTCTCATTATTGAGTACGATAACAGCTCAATGACTCTATCTGTATACTGTCCACGCATCTTTCGAGGGGTTATAAAAGTGTGTTTAAGCGGATGTTTGCGCGACGTTAGGACCGACTGTGTCATTAATGCATTGACACTGACCACGAGGCGTCATACGTCAAGGCAAGTCCTGTGGAAAAACGGCAAGTCTAAGCCTGTTGGACAGAAAGCATCCATCGCCATCGTGATTAAAATTCATGGTGGCTGCTCCCACTAGAAAGAAAAATGTTCGAGTCGCTACTGAGACACGAAGTGTTTACTGGGGTTATATAACAACAAAGATTATCTCAGAGGCGCGCACATTCATAGGGTCTACGGTACATTGCATTTACATGCTTTGTAAAACTATATGATAAAAATTACAGTCGAGCATATCTTAATTTTATTGTATGTCGTAAAATAAAAAAAGATTGCGTTCGGATGGTTGTCGTAATCAAATGAACAACATATGCAAAGATACAATTAATTTGAAAGAGCAATAAAGTATTACACTTAACCCAATGAGAACACCATGAAATACCGCGTCTAGCATGTTCAGTAGGTTTCGGTGTTTATAGTCACTTTCGTGGAGGGACCGTGTTTTAGTCTAATCTGGGGAACCTGCATAAGCTAGTTAAAAATTTTCACCAGTGTGACACCGTGACATGACCGACCTATGCCATTTTTCAGTAAATGTGTTAAAGTGACTTCGGGAACCCCATAGAATAGTGAATAACCCGTTACACACTGTTTAAAGAATCTCCTCTCTGCCTTGCACGGTTGCAGTATGAAAGTGATGAGATCAATACTAAAAGGGGACACTCAGTCTAGTCGTACATTGCGCCCTCTAGCGATATCAAGTTAAGACAGTTAATGCACGATCGTAAATCTGTTGTATTCACATACTAAATTTTAATCTACGTTACCCGGGGCAAGCCATTTTTTTCTCACCTAATAAAGATCGATATCTCAATGAAGCATCGTTTCCTGGCTGTAAAGCTTTCAATTAACTGACAGAAAAGTTACTCTGAATTCCGCGGTCACAGCGTGTTATTTATTTATACATATATTTCTGCTGGACCAAAAAGTATGATGAGAGGTGAAATTTCAAGATATTTAAAGGACATAGTTTCGATATTCACGTTTTTATGTGATTTTTCCTTTGTGAAGCGTTATTTCGTAATGGCACGTTAGTGTTAAGGGGTTACCTATTGCTGAAATAGTTAATATTCGTTTTAGCAAAGATATGTGATTTCTTGTTCTTTTTCTTAACCGTATATTGGAATACAGGCGAATGCCAGCGTCGCAAAGACAGCACACTTTGCAAAATATGCTATAATGACGTCATGGTTGTAAGCGAATGAACTCTAGTCCAGAACTAAATTTCATTTGTTACCGAGACGTTGCAGAAAAAATGTGCAATGATGCTGTTACAGTTCTTCAAGTTGCCTGGACTAAAATTCACTTGTCAACAATTACATTTGACATGAATCGCATACAGACTGAATTGTCAACATTTTAATTGGGCACTTCGACATGACTTTTTGGAGCAGGACAAGAAACTGTATTTAACAAACAGAATGGAAATTTAAAAAAAATCAATAATTGCTGCTGTGTAAAGCTAACAATAATTTTTTGTAGATCCCACTGCACCTTTAACATCACAATAAACCTCCTCAGTTTACTTTTCGAGTCCCTTTGTTTTGCCCGGATAATCAACATTTTCAGCCAGGGTATCACACAAATATCTGACTGTAACAAAACCAAAATATGTTAATTACTCTAATATTTGGCTGATTTAGTTTCTTTCGGCACAATGTCGTTGCTTCATTTGATGATGCATCATGGGAAAATTGATCAGCACAATAAATCACTTGCCTCGAAAATGTGCACACACTGTACAAACTATGCATAGTTCAAGTGTTCCTTCCCTGTAAAGTGTGTGTAGATAACATTTTCACCACTTAAGCTCCAGTAACTATAACATTTAATACGTGTTTTTTCTTCTATTGGTTCATTGCATTTTTCTCTTGTTCTTGCTCCGGAACTCTCTGAAATGCCCGCATATCATCGCAACCTCTCTGTGTATGTGATATCCAATGTTATTTTTGCAAAATGAATTGTAGTCCGGTTCAAAATTCATTTGCCAACAGTAAGATGCGATATTGTACAAATTGCATCGTGTTGGCAAGGCTAGTATTTTGCATCTTAATTTACATTGGGGGGATATTGGAAACATAATTTGATATATAGAACAAATTTAAAGGAATCAGAAACTTTATGAAAATGTACAGCCATCCTCTCTTCAAAGAAGGATTTCACTGGTTGGCCTTCGTGTTGAACCGAAGAAAACGGTGTGTGGAATGCAATGACTGGAGACCGACTCGTGCAAAAACCAAACCAAATCCACAAAAAAGACGAAATCAAAGTTGAAACGCTCAGTATCTGTCGCGCTTCAGCGGCCTGGCCCACCTGTGCCGACCGGTAAGACATCTGCAAACAAACTGACAATCATAAGTGGAAAGTTACGATTGCGCAGGTAAGTCCCGGGACTTGAAAAGTCCACAAGAGTACACAGTTAGCTCAGATCGGGGTCCGCGTTCCAGCAGTTTAGCATGGACCAATTATGTGTCATGTCTATTTCAAAACACAGCTGTCCTCCCTTTTCTGTGTGTACGTGAGTTATTTGATTCCAAACAGGGGCCTTTTATCTGGTCACATTCCGCTCCAAAGTTTAACTCCACTGAATACTGGACGAAGTATAACCATGTGCCCACTCAATCAGTGACCTTTTCATTTCGAAGGGGGAGGGGTAGTTTAAAACAGATCATACTCTTCACACATTCGGAATGGGATATCGCAAGGACTTGGGGGGAAAGGTCATTAGGAGTTTATCTTGGAATTGTTTTTGTCGTTTAATAATCCGATGTCATATCATAAATTGTGGAGAGAAGAGCTTTGTGCTAATCTTGAGGATTAGCAAATCACTCCAAGATATAACTGTAGTTTTCAACACCTATCAGGTTTAGCTGTTGAACTCAGAATTACATGTCAGACAAGCTATCACTCTGTCAGACTGTTTTCAATTGGTGGTTTTCTGCACATGGTTGGGCTGCACAGAAATCATATGGATTCAGCCGTTCTGACGTGATGTGTTCTCTTGTCTTCGGGCATGACAAGGTCTTTTAAAGCACAGAGGGATAAAACATCGAAATCAAAGCGAGCGTTTTCATCGTTTCCTGGCAGAACAATTCAAGGTGTTGATCACAACCATTCTGAAGCATGACAGGGGGATAGGAAGTGGATATACACCACAGGACAGGATGTCCCCGCATCCATAAACGATTTTTCACAGGTGGGCGTCGTTTTGGAGGTGTCATGATCGATGCTGGTGACACCGTGCACGGTGGCCCTTTTTCGAAGCCAAAAAAAAGAAACCGCCTCGGGTGTTGCACCTGAGTCCTCGCAAGTGTGATTTATTGGCCATCATGTGTCCTCCTGTTTTGGCCGTATATCAATTATAAGCAAACTACCCGAACAGCTTGAGAGACAGGAGAGCGCCAAAAGAGGGTTTTTTGCTGTTTAAGTTACGTAAATGGCGGCAAAACCGCTTCATAAATTTGTGTTCAGGTCATCGACGTGATTTGATATTTTACGCGGGACTGACGTGCAAAAGCCAGCTTTGAGTCCAAAAGTTACGGGTAACTCCAGATTGCGCTCAGCTTTGCCGGCCATTCACTCCCCGGTGTTTAATGAGGCGGGTCATCGGTAATATTGCTAAAGGACTATATATATAACTCGATTACTATTGAGGGACGCGATATTTATAGGCGCGTTTATTGAAATGATGCACTGCAAAAAATGGTTAATTATTGGCCACAATAGTCACGGTGATTTCACGGCATAATTAGAAATGTTTGGTTGAAACCACGATTTTGAACGATTTGTCATAATTACTGGCGTCCTGTGCCATCGCTATGGAAAGGAGACACCAACTTCTATTGCATTGCATTTCAGAATTTATGATAACTTTTTTATTCGACGCAGCGTCCTACTAATATGATGGCCCTACATACCATCTACAAAAAAAGTTTTTTAATTTTCAGCTTTTTCAAGATGACCCCATGTTTATGAGCTTAGCACAGTCGCCTCCAATTTCTAATTACAATTTAAATTAGGCAACGGTTAAAAGAAAAGCGCCTTGAATTATTCTTTTCATCCGATTGAAACTGACTTTTTTTCAGGGGACAGAAAATGCGGTTTAGTGAAATGTAAACGGCGTCACGGGATATTAAGTTTCATTTTCCAATCAACGAAAACTTAAATGCGTTGATGAATGTACTGCGGAGATGTCATCCCTCTACAAAACAAAATAACTTGGTAAAGGGGGTTCCATTAACATTTTGTCTAGCTGGAAGGCAATTACTTTTGGAGCCCATCTCATAACTGCAGGGGCATGAGTATGCATCACAGAAGTTAACATTTGTCTCTACGCATGAGCGGACGCCCAGCTGTCACCGTCGGCGCCAGTGTGTCTAGCGACTTTTATGCAATAAATGTGCCGGGCCCGCCAGGTCGCTACGCATGTTCGTGCCCGCCCATTGAAACAGCTACTGGTGCTTTATTAAGAGATAAAGAAAAGCGCTCGTTTGGACTCGCCTAGGGTGTCTGGGAATCCATACCTGATAAATAGGGCCATTGAAACCATTCTCATTGGCCGTGAAAAGAACACCTAGGAGAAGCACTGTGACGTCACGGAAGGTTTTTTTGAGTTGTTGATTGTTTGTAAGAACTTGTCTTCGGCTTGTCAGTTGGTCACTTTGGGGAGATTTACGAGAGGTTGTAACAAAGCTAAAGACACTTACTTAAGTCTCCAATCACAAACATCGTTCTTTGGTGTTTTTGTTCCTCCAATGGGCAGATATGTATCAATTCAGAGTGCTATGTTATTTCTTTTAAATACACACACATTCCGCACTTCGAAACACCGGCCGCATAATTCTATTCCAGCTTATAGTTTTTTTGTTACTATGATTTTTGTTTCCGTTAAGAAAAAAAAAAGCTGAATTGAAAAGAGCAGCGAGCGAGGTTAATTGAAATAGTTGCATTAATTCAAAGCCTTCCGTGTTTCAAACGAGCTCGCGGCCATTATTCACCCGAAGAAACAAAGGCTGACGTGTCACGGAGAGTGATCAAAGATACAACTGTTTTGTTAAATTAATTTGCCGTTGTCAATCACACTTACACCTCGATGTGATCCAAGCACGCGTGATGGACTCAGCCTGAGATTTGCAGAGGAGAAAAATATACCCAACCTACCCCTAATAGGTGTTCTGGGCGGCGTGACGAGCATAGAAATTGCCTTGGATTGTGGGCCACACCGGAAAAATACCATACATATACACTGACACACACACGGCGGCAGCTAGCTTTATCGGAAGATTAATTGTTGTCGGAGTGTGTGGGCACAAGACGTCGACTTTGAAGGAATTTCGCCCGAAATTTCGACTGCAGAGACCTAAACTACACCGAGTGACTCTGATTTCGGCGAAGCCTACGAAACTGAGGCGCGACCGACAGCGTGTTGTTGACGCGCTTGTTGGGGTTTCCCTTACATCAATACTTGACTGCGTCGATTGGTCGATGAATAGCGCGGTGGTGCCAGTATGTCTGGGCTCGCAGGTAGTGACGAGTTCTCCTTCGTTGACGCCTTTCAGTGGCTAGAAACGACCATAGCCAATGAAATCGACGCCGAGGATGTGGAGCTGGATATCGAGGGAAGCCCTAAACCGGAGGATGGGAAACCCAAACGGCAGAGAAAGGCAAAAAGAAGGAAAAGGGCCCTGACAGGCGTGAGTAGACAGAGGCGGGCAGCGAATGCCCGCGAACGTCGACGTATTCAAGGCGTCAATATGGCATTCGTTGAACTGCGTAAAATCCTGCCGGTACTCTCGCAGGACGAGGTGTCGAAAATTGAAATTCTCCGACTGGCGACGAAGTGGATCGCCCACTTGACGACGGTTCTCATCGAAGACGAAGAAAACAATCTTGTCCACTCGCCGAGATCGAGCAATGCCGCCGGCCAGGCGAGGAACAAGCCGAACGACAGGACTCTGTCTGCCGAACTGCTGGAGAAACTGGAAGAGGTGAAAACAGTGAAGGAAAAGGAGGACAACTTTGAGATTTGTTTCTTGAACGATTCGACTCCAACACCGACATCGAACTGGGAAATGACAGTAACTTCTTACGAAATGGACAAACCATGCAGTTTAAGTGACGATAACAATTTTAATGACCCCTGTTCTAACTCGAATATCCCCGTAAACAACAACACCAAATACCCGAGTATGAACATGGGACCAGTCCTACAGTACCACCAAAACGACAATTCGAAAGGTGAGGTCTGCTTTGCTTTCCGAGAGTGTGTTTACGGTAAATTGCAAGTTTGAGAGTCCATACCAAAGCCCGTATTTACACTATCATTCACAGAAAAGCCGCAAAAAGCCTGCGTTACACCAAGACATTTCACGAGTCAACTATAGAAAATCAAACACAGTTGCCTATTTTTCTCTGCTTTTCCCTATCCCAATAACCCTTTCCGGAACAATTTCGGTGCTACTGAAATTTAGCATTGCTTGTTTTAGTATTTGCAATCCAAAATTAAACAGAGATAGGATTCAGATAATTATTGAGGAAAAAAGCCAAAAGAATCGATCGTCAAAAGGAGTCAACTGGGGAAAAGTGCGGGTATTACATTCGATGACGTGTATAGCGATTCGACACGTCATCTTCAGCTCTAACTGTTATCTCCTCAAAAGAGTTGCTATACAGAAAATAAGACTGATTAGAAAAAAAAGGCTGCGCATTTGGGAATCACCTTCGCAATCCGCAAACGGCCGTGGTGATCCTGAAATCATAATCCGTTTGTCAACAGCAGCAGAGCTCGGCGTCATTGATATAAGTTTTGGGCACATATATTTGTCGTGGGCTAACCATTTCAGTAAAAACCCGGTTAATCCTCAGCTTGTCGCTAATCGGTTGACGTAGAGCCCTGGGTGTATCCAAGCGGGCAAAGGTTTTCTAGCGATTGAGAACTGAATCCTTTACAAACGACTCCTCCAGGGAATTAAGTCTAAGGCACACGCCCCAGATCTACACTCATATATTTACAAAGTTTATTACCGGGGAAATATCACTGCCGTTTTTTTTATGTATTTCTCCCTGTAAGAGAAGATTTTCCTATTAACATGCAATTTAATGGGTACGAGTACACAAGAGTGTTTATATCTTGTTGAGTGTATGTACAATTGACTTTGTGAAAAAACACTCCGGAGTTTACAAGTTTCAAATGACCCATAGAAAACCTAGCACGATATTTGCATGTCAAAATCGCTCGAAGTGCCGATATTTTATATGAATCCATAGTTCCGGAGCTGAATTTTTTATCCATATTTGTAGAAACGTGTTTAATTAATCCCAAACGTTTTAAATTGCCCGAGTATGAGGTCCCTCCCAACATACACACAGCTCCCCTACAGTCTCCTTTAATAGTTCTCAAACGTTGGCGGACATCGCGCGCAATGTGTGTAATCTCTGATATACACCCGGGGTTTGATTATAATGATAGATGGTCGGTGCTTGAAGTGAACCCGCGAGTGATGTATTGACTGAGCGATTCCCTGACACTATTGCCGGCTTATCTGGCAGGCAACGAGTTTTGACGGTTTCTAAGCCTTTTTGAAATTCGGCACTCCGACCAATCGAGCACCGCTTGGAAACGGTTGACTTTTAATCAGTAACGGAGAGGCTGGGACGGAAACCGCAGTGTATCTAACGCTGAAAGCTTTTTGTGATATTTCCGTGGAGTGTGACCAGAGATCCCTTCAGAACCAGATTGATGTTGTAAAATACATTTAGAACATAAATCCTCATGTCAATTCTTAGATCCTTGATCTGGCAAATTCATATCGAATGGCCATCCAATGCAGTATTCTTTTTTCAAATCTTTCCCCCTTGAAATTGCTGCACGTTCCTGTCAAAATGCGAGCGCGGGTTGTTTTTCTGGATGATTCACCCGTCCCCCATTGTCGGCAATAAAACGCACGGGTCTTGACAAAATTGCAATAACTGTTTAATTTATCAAATTAATTGGTTCTGATATTGCCATAGTAACAGCGCACTGCCACAAGACATCTCATCATATACCAGTTTGATCCAGACACGAAGATTTATGTCGACTCAGGATACTTTGATTTCCTTCCCGATTTTCAGTCGATGACTCAGTATACATGTCTGCGCATGTTCCCTTTCTACGTAAAGAGAAGAGCTGTAGAAGTGCATCCTGTCTCTGTTTGTTCTTTAGAATATTATCATAAATATGACTCTCTCTCTCTCTCTCTCTCTCTCTCTCTCTCTCTCTCTCTCTCTCTCTCTCTCTCCCCCTCTATGTTTTTAGAATCCCTAGTCTGATGGTCTAAAATATATGAAATACACCTAAAATTGTCCTCCTTTTTCCTCAAAATCATACTCCATCCAATAATTCTAAAAACATGGGGAAATGACACCACCCACCCACTAAAAATAGGCAAGGACCGAATTCCACCGCCTTTTGCAAATCATATGGTAGCGGTGATTACTGTAAAGACTCTGGTTTTCGATTGCTGGATGTTGTGATGGTAATTTGTATAGTCTGTAAAAGTGTGTGTCTCTTGAACCCCCCCCCCCCTCTCCCCCCCGATACTTTCATGTTCATTTCCATTGAAAACAAGTCTATTTTTGTCACTTGAGAAGTGAATGTTTTTAAATGCCTATAGTATAATAATGCCTACTGTTGATCGCTTTTCTGCCATTTTCCGTTCGTTTTTTGTACAAGATAATGAACGCTTTATACGTCGTCTTCTTTTTTTTCCTTTGGCGGACAATAACACCACTGCGAAGTTTGACTTTATACAAAAAAGTCAAACATAACGAAATGCAAACATCATGCGATAACACCTGCACTGTACAAATTTGGACAGGGGGGAAACGGAATCGCCTCCCTGCGAATGCCCGTACGTTGTAGCTCAGCAAATGAGAAAAACTACGAGACGGCGGTTCGAAATTCGCGCAGCTATAATCAGTGAGCAAATAGTCTGGTTCAAGAGCGCACGCTTGCCATGGACAAGCCGTGAACTGGAGTGTGAGTTCCCCAATCGCCCGGGCTCTCAAGGTGAAATAAATCAGCTGATTTGACATTGAAGTCCACCTATTAAACCACGCATGCGGATTAAAATGGGGTTATTCACAGCCAGCTCTGGTCGTAAATTTTCCCGTCAACCTTAATCGTGTGAAGAAGCTTGTAATCGTGTCGATAGTCGTACAAACCCTAGATAAAAAAATAAAGTGCTCGGTGACATGTCACTTTGGATTTTTTCCGCTAGTTTTTCATTGTACGATCGGGCGTATCTGTTCCTGAACATACACATGTGTTAACCAACGAAATGTTATGCTAAAAAGTCGCAAAGAATTCCAATGGCACGTTCACAGAAGGCTGGAAGAAGGTAGGTCTTTGCCAGCTGAGAAAAAAAGAGACAAAAATGGCTGGGATGTACTTTTTACAACCTATGAGAAGACGCCATGTGTGTCCAAGATCTATTTCTTTTGAATTATTTAACAAATTTGACCGCAATACTCTAGCAACGCACAACAGCTGCTCAAGTTCACCGTCTTTCCGAGCGGACAACCTTGAACGCTGCCAGAATTTTTGAAAAAAAAAATCAAATTGTACTTTCTGCTTCCATTACAATGGACATACCACGGAAAGTTCCCCTCTTGCAATTATTTTGAATTTGCCAAGTCTCACCTCTGTTTAGCAGTGTGCCCTTTCCAATGCGGTTTAGGTTAATACTTCTTTCTTTTTTCCCTTTCCTTTCTCTCTTTATTTGACAAAACTTTTGACAAACTATTACCTCAACATTGAATCTTAAGAAATGTCACCGAGTTCGGAATATCGGAAAAAAAACCGTTCCGATAGCGCTAAATGACTTAAGTAATTTCCCCGCTTTCGTCAAAGTAATTTATTTCAACACCTGGTCGAAGAATTGGACACCCACAACATTCTAATAAACGACACCGCAAATCTTCGGAAAAAAAACCGTACTGTCGATCACTTGGCTTCAGTAGGCGTGTCGAAGAATGGCTGGATCAGCCAATGGAGGCAAGAGACGGTACCCACCGGCTGTAGAAACCCCTTCCCTCTGTCGTCTTTCCAAAGACAAAAAAATGTCCCGGGACTATGTGAATCGAAATGATTGATCTGTAGTTGGGCGAGCTGTGGAGGGTTAGAAAGTGACAACACGGATCAAACCTGTGTTTCCTTTCAATGAATGCAATCGATTTGCATTATAATTGGATGAAAGCTACCGGGGATGTGAAATTGTCTTGAATACGATTAGCCGAAAACAAAAGCAATTTGTTTCAACAATAACTGTGATCTTTTGGAAGATGGGGGATCTGTAACAAATGCCGATGGCACAGAGAAAAGGGGACGTTGTTTGTGTGCAATCAAAATTATCAAGAGGCTGGTTTTAATGAGAGGAAGGATTAGACTTGTTTTGTGAGAGGTGTGAAAGGGGAAAGCTGCCGGAATACAGAACGAATTACGTCCGAACGGTGTAGGTGTGAAATGAACACCCGACCATGAAATTGCAATTCTTCACGCGACCTAATGGCGAGTGAAATGCACATCAACAACAGTGAGGGCAGTTAGATTAGGATAAACAATCATCGGTAAATACGTGACTATTTGAGTATTTTGCGTTGTTGACAGGGATGAGGACAGAGACTGTGGGGGAAAACACTCTGGGTGTGGTCCTTCCTGACGAAGAGCGGGAAACAGGATAAACTTCTTCGGCGTGAATTGCTGGCACACACTGCACAGCGCTCACGTCGGTTGGAGAGATGCCAAGACAGTGGGAAAATATGCGCATCGCCGCTGTGTTAATGACGGAATACTTATCTATTGTTTTTCAGTCCCTTTCATTCCGTCCCATGCCACTGCACATTTCTACACTCGCCCCGCACGTAAATGCTTTCTCCGGTGCGCTTTCTAATGACTATGCAAAGATCGCGCAGTGCCCGTATGTCGGCCCATGCTTTCAGCGAGGATGACGCATTGCATCAGCGTGAACTTTGCATCAACGCGTCAACCTTACAACACTAGCCAAACACGATCGACATTTCTAGAATGTGCCGTTACTCCGGGATACGGTGCCCGGGCCCAATTTATTACCACACTTTGAGAGGGCCCACCTGTGGGGTCCTGTGTTCCAACTCAATTTCGCCTCTTTTTATCGTCGACTGAGATGCATAATAAGCCAAGAGTTTATCGTCTCTCGGTGTTGTTTTTTATGAGCTGCCTTGTGGTTTTCGATTGCGATCGACCGCAGTAGGGAGAGAAAAAAAATCGGTTTTCAGAATCACGTTTTGCAGATGGAAATACTTTTGAAATGTTCGCCCCTCTGTCACTCACTGCACGCACGGTGAGTCGAAACGAAACGGACGACTGGACTTATCATCGCGTGATTTTTTTTGTCAGTAAATTTTGAGATGAAATACGAAAACGACATGATGCACTTGATGTGAAGAGAAATGCACAGGTCAAACCTGAAATGTTCAATTACATGTTTGATTTATTGATCCGACTTTTTTCACCTTTTGCCTTCGTGATATTAAACAATAGCTTTGAAATTTCAGTCATACAAACTGAACTCCCTAAACAACACGGTATATTTCACTTTTTTTGCATCTGAATCGAAGATCAGGGCCGTCCCAATCCAAAACGGTTATTGATTTTTTTTTCTGGCGAACAAATTTAAATTACCACTCAGGATCGCTTTTTATCACCATTTAAATTGGGGCACAGGGAGGTACGGCGGAGATAATAGGGCAAAGTCAAGCTGTAATAAGGATCGAGTTAATTCCCCACCCCATCACCTTTTCAAAAACATCCTGATATTCCTATTATGGCTTGTTTACCGCCGTGTTTGGAAATCTTTGAGACATTAACTTGCCTGGCATTCAGTAACACTAAATAGCCAGGCCATCTGTTCCCTAAAAAGCCCTTCTATTACGTATTTCAGCCAGTGTTTCACATAAACAGGAAATGTACCTTGTAGACTTGTTTGTGCATATAAGTATATATATATATATATATATATATATATATATATATATATATATATATATATATATATAAAGTTGTTATATTTTTTCTGTTGCGATAATTTTGATAATTTGCAGAACGTTCGACAAATTTTGTAGGGTTTATATGATTCCCACTTTGATGCGATCCTCAATTATGGTCTCTCCTGCAAATCCGTGTCTTATCAAGATCGCCAACCTCATCTGCAACTCCCCTTATCAAAAACGGATATATACACATTTGTTTGCATCCTGTTTAAGCGAGCCCTCATCTATAATTCTACCCAGGTATAGGGTTGACTTGGGCAGGGTCGAATATTTTACAATCTTAGCTAACCCCGTCCTGCCGTTCTGGTGGGAAGCCATCTTCATTTTGAGTATGAATGGATATTTCAGAGCGTGTTTGGTTTTGTCAAATAACAATTTACATTTGCTTTTGTTCTTCATTCGTCTGTTAAAATATATCATTTTTGTTCTTTTGGTCCTAAGATAACGAAAGCGACGAAACCGTCCGAGCTACATCAGCAGTGTTCGTCTGAGATCAGTTTAATTTCAATCTCGGTTGCCAGACAAATGCGTGTTGTTATATCGAACTAGCTGTGTGTGCTTCAATATTTGATATATATATAATTATATATATATATATATATATATATATATATATATATATATATATATATATATATATATATATATATATATATATATATGGAAAGATATATAGGTGGACAGACACCTTTCTTGATCAATACAACACCGGTATAGTAACATATTTCATAAATATTTTACACATCTGAATTCTAACTGAAATGTCTGTTCGTCTCTTTGCTTTGCAGGATCTTGTTTCTTGCCCGGTAACAACTATTACAACACTAACGTCTACGGACCCATGGACACTTCTAGTTACGGAAACTGCCTCTAGTTCTAGACTTTGATGACGAAATTGTGGCGCGCTTGGATGCGACCCGAAGAGAGAGGGGGAGGGGTTTAATGTGTATAACGTCATTTTTGTTTGAATTGCAATAAACGAATATGTCTGAAAAGATAATCAACAACAACAACAACAACAACAACAACAACAACAACAACAACAACAACAAGACGAGAACAACGAAAACGCCTTTCACCAAGCCAGCAAGAGTTATATGGTAATCATGGCGATTGGAGGGAGATGATATTTTAACCTCGATGAGATCTAGCAGAGTGTGAGAGGATTTTTTGTGGAACTAGCACAATCAATTTCCAAATCAATGTCGGTCGCGTTGTGAACTTTTAATTATGGCAAACAGACTTGGCCATAGTTTGAAACTTTGAGAGGAGAAGTATACGAACTTGGAATTCGATTCAGTGGGTTGAATTCTTTTTAATCAATCACTTTTTATCATGTTTTTTCCCTTTTGTTATCTCAGTATTACAAGTACTGGTGCAACATATATGTGGCGAAGCACATTGGGAATCTTTCATAATTCTTACTCGCACTTTGCAATAGCCCTGTGTAACGCCAACTTTTAATCGGGCCAGGGCAGGTCACGACTTCCTCCGCTTTTGAAACGTCTTGTTTCAAGGCGACAGCAAACTGCCGTTTAAAGACATCCGCTGTGACTTACAGGTCTGTAAAGAGTGTGCCACCTGCATATGTTACAAATGGTCTACAACCGCCAGGAGTTTTATTGAATTTTATGCGAATTTTGTGAGGGGGATTAAATGTGGAAAGTTGTTTGTAGACGGGATTTTCAAACTTCAAATTCTCTAAATGTGCTGTCAATCTCTCTATGCGTGGATAATCATGCAACACAGCATCAAGTACTACATAATAGAGTCACCAAGTCCCGAGAACCAGCTATAACGACTAAATCCAATACTTCGACTACAAACGTCGACCAGTAGGAGGCTCCCGTGTCACGGAAAATAGAAGGATCGAGACACATATTTTTGGGAATTGTACTTGAAATCTTACACAAATCACACAGGACAAAATCGTGCCTGTCCATTGTAATTTCGAGACAAGAAAAATTTCTTTAATAGGACCTGCATCGCCAGTTATGAATGACCCCATCGTCGTCACTGTAAATTTCTCTTCAGGTTGTTGTTCCTACAATAAGCGCTGTCTCAATTTGGCAACCTTTGAAAAGACTTCTTATCATTTATTTTCGTTTCTTGCCATGATTCCGACTGAAGCTAATATGTTGGAACCCAGACTGACCCGCTAGACAAGAGTAGAAATACGTTCTCTAGCCTGTTATGAGTTTTTAATATTTTTTTTTTCAAGCATGGTAAAATGATAAATTCTAGAACCTCGGGCGGTGCGATGGAGTAAAGAGGTTTATGTGACGATATATTTGAATGATCAATCTAGAAATTTACATTTTTCGTGATTTTTTGCGTGGATGTCGTTGTGATTTTTCGATTTTTCCGAGTGCTATGAATGTTGTAAGTCTCTCGTCTGATGTCTGATACGTGCCGTGGTGGACACGCACCGTTACAGTGATTGTAGAGTCGAGTCGAACAGGTTACATTCCCAATCAGCTAAATAAAGCTACCGTTCAGAGGGTGTTTTATCTTAACTTTTCGTTCCTGTAGTTTTTTTTTTACGTTTTGTGTGAGTATGATTGGGTCATACAGGCTGAGATGTGGAATGTCAGAACCGAATGTTTTGATGCGAGTTTGTGCGTCGGAGTCTTTGAAACTGATGTGGTTATTTGTTGGCTCGAATGTTTTGTTTGTGTTTGTCGTGTGCGTCCTAAAATATGTGTCGTTTTGGTGAACTCGAAAGACGCGCTCAAAGTCGAGCACAAAATGCTCGTCCTCAAGGCGCAGCTTCGTGGAGTTTTCAGTGTAAAGAGGCGCAACTTCCGCCATTTTCAGTCATGACGTAAGCTCGTTTCTTTTAAAAGAAGGAGCAGTTTTGTTCGGGGAAAGTGACAACATGAATAGATGAATCGATCCGAAGTGATCTGCACTTTTGAGGCACTGCTTCATCGTTGCATAGGTTTTTAAGAGAGATCAGTCGGTCCAACGCGCAAAGCGACACCGCGAATCGATCGCCTTTTATCTTGCCTCTTTCACCGCCAGGTAACAGCCATACTCCGTCGTTCAGCACAGAAGTGTTTGTCACGGTGTAGCCGAGCGATCATCTTTAGGGGGAACGCAGCCTGCGAAAAGTTCAAGTACTGCTCGGAGTTTAGGTTTGTTTATTGCTGACTGCGTTTGGCGATTTGATTGGCTTGAATGAATTCACCGTCGTGGTGTGCTGAACACTATTTGTGAAAAAAGTGCACTTTGTTTGAGAAGATAATACAATTAAATCGAGAAGGTAGCGCCATTAACATAACAAGCCACCTGGCCAGTTTGACCGTTGCCCCGAGAAAAAAGTTCTTTCAAGACGATCTCCGCCCAGGTGAATTGAGACCGGAGGCATCCAGTATTTCCCGTTCGATTGTCAGCGTTGGCTGAATGGAAAACTTGAAATTCTTTCAGATATTTACAGCCAGGTGCCAATCTCTGCCGTGTTTGTATGCGACATTTACTCCTATTCCCCAGGGCATGCCCGATCTCCGTGAACGAAGGAATAGTAATGATGCGCTGTCCTGACTACAGATGGCGCTCTCTTATCTGCCCTCTGTTGGTTGCAATGGTCTCTCGATCTCTCAGTGCCAGAATCTAAAGTTAAAATACAGGTCTTGAACAATATATACGGAAAGGTCTGTTCCATGCAGATGTGGCTATTATCAACTATTTCCTTCATAGAGTTCTTTATGAATATCAACACGAGTAAAATTTCTTTCCGTACGAGTAAAATTTCCATCACGGAACTATAGTCTATTGACCTAAAGACAACCAGATGTACCCATTTACGAGCAAACATAGATTTGGACTCACCACGTGTTTGCATGCAGCTCTAATAAACAATCTGAAATACAATGCTTTAAGTTTATCAATATGTACATCTTAACCTTTATACACAGTTAGGAGACGATTGGTTCAAAAATAGCGTCAGTTTTAAAAGAATTTGCTGTGATGCCGTCACAACTATATGTCAATGCAATTAATCAGGCCTAATGGAGCGACACAAAATTGAAGGAAACCTTACCATTTTGTGTTCTCTCAAAAGTTATGTATAATATATTAATATACATTCAATATCTTTATTTCATGGTTTATTATGTGTGTAGTTCTGACGATTGTAATAAAAACAACATGCCAAAACTTTCGAAAAAGGTTCAAAGCTACCACACGGAACACTTTAGAGTGAGACACGCCTAGAATTCAATGATCGTTATAAACTTTGGAGCTCGCAGGAAGTTTACGCTTTCAGTAGGTTCGGTCTAATACATGCATGTTACACTTATTCTCAGGTATCACTGGGAATACTCACTTGTGGCCGTTAACTTGGATCTCGTTCGTCAATTTTGTTGAAACAAACCAACGCAGTTACCAAATTCGTCTGTTTTACACCCCATTCGGCAGGTATTTGAGAATTAGTAACAATTTGTCACTTTTGTTACACGTAATCTCTCTCTCTCTCTCTCTCTCTCTCTCTCTCTCTCTCTCTCTCTCTCTCTCTCTCTCTCTCTCTCTCTCTCTCTCTCTCTCTCTCTCTCTCTGAAAAAATCAACATATCTGCATATAAGCCATCGTTATTGTTACTGTGAATGATAAGCGATGGCACTTCAATCACTCTGTCCTTAAACTTCACATAAACTTCATGGTTACCCTTTCTTCGACGACATGTTGACCCTTTGAATGAGGACAAACTAAAGGTGCATCCTTTTGTGTGTTCAAAGCTTGAGTTGTTGATTGATTAATGTTTTGTGAACGTATTCACCCAGGAGATGTTTTTTTCCCCTTTTGATGCGAGCGTGAAAGACTTCACGCTACGGTGAAGTTAAGACAAGTCAGGTACCGTCCATTTTGAAATGTCAACCTAGATATTGATCGTTTCCTTTCTCTCTCTCTCTGTCGCACATTTGTTCTGCCAATCTTCTTGCCTTTGTCTCTCTCTATCTCTGCCTATGACTCCTGTATTGTGTCTCCGTATATTCGTATCTGTATCTCTCTGTTTGTTCGTCTCCATTTTCTTCTTCTCTTTTTCTGTCTCACTCCGTCTGCGTTTGTGTCTGTCTGTCTGTCTCTCAGTCATTTCTCTACCCTCTTCAAGGGAAATTTGGCGATGATGAGGTCCTATTGAATACATGGTGAGATACTACCTCAACAAGGTAGCACACTTAAACTTGAACCCCTGCCAAACGACAATATGAATGTTTGAGTTGAAAATCAGAGATGTAGGCTAAGGTTCATTCAAAACAAAACAAACACTTGATGTTGGACAGTTGGACATTTATTTCAATAGATGTGTTTGACTCAGGCTTTGCGCATATCATTGGAACACCTGTCGAGTTTAGCCAAGAAATGATCCCATAACGCATCGGACCCGGCGATATTTTTGTCCAGATTTCTTATACATATTTACACTCAAATGAGATGTGTTCCAGTGTTTCTTCTTGGCCACAAATATGGCATTTTCCATCATTTAAATTAAACGTTTTTGCCATGCTTCCTGTGACCAGGCCTTTTTGAAATATCTTCCGATTTAAATCATTGACTGAATTGTTTAAAATTACTGTCGAATTAAGACGAGTGAATAAAGAAGCTTTGTAATTGTTTGTGAGGGTAAGACTCTCGGGCTACTTTTGACCAATTTGACCTTTGACTTCATGCCATTTCTTATCAACTAATTTCCGCTAAAGTCATTTGGTTTTGCCATCACTCTTTGTCAGATCATTGTTTTTAAGTCTAGAATATCACATTTTCTCCATTTTGTCAAAATTCGTGTTGAAATACTTTGATAAGTTGGCCCATTTTGGAGTCTCCTTGTCTTGATATTTCTTAAATAATTTAATAAGTATTAATCTTTTCATCGATGTCGACAAGTTATTTTAATGCCACAATCGTCATCTTTGAGTGAAAATACTCATTTAATGACTTCCCGTTTGCCTCTCCAAACAAAATCCCATAGTTTCCTATAGGCTTAGTTCATTAATTATTTTAAGTACATTATCAAATTATGCCAGGTACAACAATTTCGATGCAGCTAGCATATTAGCTATTATTTCCCTGCCTTTTGAATTTCTCTCTCTCTCTCTCTTCTCTCTCTCTCTCCTCTCTCTCTCTCCTCTCTCTCTCTCTCTCTCTCTCTCTCTCTCTCTCTCTCTCTCTCTCTCTCTGTTTGGATAAATGAATTTCTTATTGGTAGACTGCCCTCAATGTTGTGTAGCGTAGGACCGTTCCTTTTTATGTATCTTTGGACAGAGAGGGCGCTGATCCTTCAGCATGGCTCCAATGATTTTTATCCTGTCGCTTCAAATTCTAAATCAGCGAAAAATCCATTCGAGCTTTGGCTTGCCACTCAAAATTACATGTACTAATCCATTATAGAATCACTTATATCGGTTAAAAAGCCTTTTAATGCCTCCATTTCGCTCGCTGCAGTGCGGAAACACAGACGCGCAATGACGTCTGGGATATTTTAAGGATGCTAATCAAGATGGCGACTCCAAATGAGACATCTGATTCCTTCTTCAAAGTTGGTAGTTATGTCACATGTACGACGTGCCACGGGCAGAAGGTTGAAGGAGAGGTGATGGCATTCGATGTACCAACTCGGATGCTCGCTCTAAGTATCCTTTTACGCAATCTTTCAGGTTGATATGTTTGAATTTTCGTTACCGGCACTCGGTGAGTTCGAAACGCACATTTCGCGAACGTTACAAATGCAGTCTTTTGTTACCCTGAAATCGTTGACAGAACAAAATTTCTCCATTCATTTATGATACAGTTGTCCCAGTTTCATCCATTTTAGTCATGATGTTACTCTTGTGAGTTGTTTACAGTATGATCGAGAAAACTGCTGTCGCGGTTTTCACCTGGTGTACATGTCTGCCGCGCCGGCAACCTCGGCCTCGGCCGTTAACTTGTAGGTCAGGGGCTTCACTCGCGTGTACACAAAATTTGCGATTTGTTTTGTACTTGTAGGATGCCATTCATCAAGGGCAGTCTGAAAACTGCTTCCGCCAAATTTCTAAGATGCCTTTGATCATTTGAAATATTATGCCACCAAATAACACGATACATTCATTTTGTCTAATGCAAACGATATTTTTTAAGTGTGAAGAGGTTAATTTGAAAATATTACCCCGAAGTCGTAACATCTAAAATCACACCCGAGGTATTTCTGTACTTCCATGGATCACACAGTAGCTCACAGTGGCTGAAATGAATCAGAGCCATTGAAGCTTTGGGTGATATTTGTTTTAGTAACTGTCATTCGTATGAAATAAGATGAATAACGTTCTGTTTGGTTTCCTGTAATCTGCAGTTCCTCAGTTCAAAATGATTGCCTGTCAGAAACACCTGTAGCTTTC